>NC_089275.1:14269522-14443260 GCF_963678975.1 Dysidea avara | reverse complement strand
AAGACATTTGTATCATTTTCTACCAGAACAAAGTGACAAACTTGGCTGCCACGCTGGTGTTATTCAAGTTACACTTAGCCTAACACATGACAATAGTTAGGTAGTTGATTGGAGGATATCGATTTTTCGCGTTGCGGACCTGTGACCAGATTTCACAGAACCGATCCAAATCGCACATCAGGCAAAATCAAACTAACACCACCAGTGGATAGCTACACTATCGTACTACAAGTTTTGACCCTCAGCACTACTCAAACTACACGAGGCTGGTTTTTACACACGTCTTTTCTGGGTGGTGTGGAGTGCTCAAATGGCGGTTTCAGGCCTTGTGTAGGACCTGGCTTGGCAAGAGTCAGTGGTTTACTGGTGGACAGCCTTATAATGTTGGCCAGACGTGTTCTCTGCTGATTTTGCTACATATCAGCCACTAAGGAGCCAGCACAGCCCTGTAATCTCGTGTCTGGACTCCAATCGTGGTCTGCCTCCATTTTGAGGTCTATCTTTTGCCCTCCCCGCCACCCCCCAACCTCCACCCCACCCCCCAACCTCCACCCCACCCCCCAACCTCCACCCCACCCCCCAACCTCCACCCCTTTGTGAGCACTCGTGATACTACTTCGCTCGTCCAACTGCTCAGATTTTCTATCTTATTTGGCGGGAAACTGTACAAGCAGCTACAAGTACTGGAAGTGGCTTGAAAGGTAACAGATTGATGCATCTTTTGTGTAAATTTCATACGCGTGCTTGCTATCCTTGGAGAGTTATGCTGGCTTCAATTCTTTAAAACCGTTTATCTCGGAACTTCTAATGTGCGATTTGGATCGTTTTTCCAAAATCCAGTCACAATATAGGTTTCGGCACATACCCCATGTTTTTCCTGGGGTAAACTTACCCTAAAACAGTTGAGATGTGCTCTCCTAAATGAAGTGCATACATAACTTAGTCAGGTCCTCTACTAATAGTGATATAAAAAGACTAAATTAATATATTCACCAGTCAAGTTATGGGTCGCCAGGTACGTACATACAATTGGACAGATTATAAGACCCTTTTGCAGATCTGGTCACAATTATGGTTCCTTTTCTTGTTTTTGTGTATGTCAATTATTATGTTTATATTGTCTTGATTTGATTCGTTTATCCTCCATTGTTATACAACTCAATTTTAGGCAGACTAAATGTTGACCATTAATTTCTTATATATTTGGGGCAGTTCAATGTTAAGCAGACACAATGAGTTACAAATTAATAGCTTCAGAGTTAGGTTAGTAAATGATTGTTAGTTGCTGTACCCACTATCAAATCAGTTGCCCAACCTACAGAGTCAATATTAACATTGTGTCACTGTCTGTGACTTTGAAGTTTCCAGGCATGTTATGCCCAACCCTTCTTATCATAGGCGGATCTAGGAGACACTGTCAGGGGGGGCCAAGGGGGGGCAAGAAGTTTTAGTACACAACAGTGTTTATTCTACTATGAGCTATGGGGAAATTCTAGAACACAAGTTCTATTCATTTGCATAACCTTATTCAGCATATAGCTGGATGAATGATGGACATACAGTTTGTAAAACTGTAGTTGGAGAAAATTTTAAAAATCAGACCTCCCAGGTTTGAATTTCAGAGCATTTTTGATAACACTTAGCTAAAAAAGTGTATGCTTTACAATGCATACAAAGATTGGTTAGCCTATCTGAGATAACCTGTTTGATGGTAAAGTGTATACCAAATCAAAATAAGGAGTAGCTAGCATTGTTAAATTGATGACATCAGAATTGCGACTGTTCTATTAGAGTAGTGACTGCTCTATTAGAGTATCTCGATCTTTGCACAAAAATTCAAATTTATTTGCCTCACTTTCTTTACGGTGTACAGTTTAACTATAAATGTTAACTACATATATAAGTGTTGTCTTCTATTTGCCCATTGGCTTTCTCTTCTTCTAAATACAGTGTGAGTGCATGATTCTAGTTTTGGTATACATATAGTACTGTAGGTCCAAGGGGGGGCCAGAGAAGGGCCAGGGGGGGCACAGCACCCCTTGGCCCCCCCTCAGATCTGCCTATGCTTCTTATTGCAATTCAGGCTTACATAAAAACCTTAATAAAGTCCTCAGGTATTTTTAAATCCAGCAAGATGTGTAAGCTCAAAGCTCCATTCTAGTTTATGAGCTAAATGTTGAAAGTTATTGCATTTATATATATATATATAATTGTCACTTAGCTATAGTTTTTTGGAAATTCACTTGATTGTTTATTAGCTTCTTTGAATCTTGTACCTCATCCTATAGTGTATCTGTAATGTAAAACAAATAGGTACATATTCTGATTATTGATTGTTCAGACTTACATGTAGTTATGTTTGAGTCTCACCTGATCAATATGGCTAGCTAAAGTGACTTTTCTTTAACCGAAGGCTGTGAATTATGTATGCATATTACGTATGTGACTGAACGTTTGAAGAGGGACGTTCCACACACATCCAATTCTATGAACTTGGAAGGCCGTAGAGTTCAAGGTACATGAAAGCCTAAATTTTCTCCATCCATTAGGCAATAGGTTGGTGTTCACTACTAACCGAATTTTGAGTCAATAGCTTTTCCAATCTAGCATTATGATTATACGTACTTAGAATCAATAGTAGTATTCACACCATTACAGTATAATTATGTAAATATTTAAGTAGGGATCATAGAAATAAAAAAAGCAAAGAAACAAGGGAGGTCAACGCCACTTGCAGCTATACTAGTGGGCATTTAATTGGCCATGAAGTAGTCGTGACTGAAACAGGCACTAAATGTCCACTAGAATAGCTGCAGGTATGGATGACCTCTCTTGTTTCATTGGCTTTTAATTTTCTATGAACCCTACTCAAATATATAAAGTTTATAATTTTCCTTACAGTTGTTTGTTTGGTTTTTGAAACTCAATTAATGACTGATGAATCAATGCATACTGCATCAAAGGAAAGAATGGCACTGGCTAGACTTATTTATTTAATTGAGAATGTTTACTTATTTATTATTACTGGGCAGACAGAGCATAGTCATGTGCCCAGGAAAAACAGCAGAATTGCAACAAGATTTGATATATATATATATATATATATGTGTGTGTGTGTGTGTGTGTACATGTGTGACCGAGTCTGAAAAAATGGGGCTTATACCAAGAAAATACATGTGTTTGCCTAATAATGTGTATCTCCATTTCTGTGTAAGCTATAATAGTTTTAGTAAAATCTCCATGAAGTTCTACAAAAGTGATACAAATTTTAAATAGTTTTTTTATGCCCACAGTAAAAGTTATAATATTTCAAACTTTGAAATTATGGTCAAACTTTGACAGGCTATAAGCTCCATTTTGTCAGACCGGGTCACACAGACATATATATATATATGTGTGTGCAATTATATGTGCTACCGTATAGCCAATATATTTCGAGGGATAAACTTTTCGCTGATTTCGCGGTTTTGGGGTTATCAGCGAAAATGTTAGCTTTGAAATATTTAGACCTCCATATAGTCTAATACAGTGTTTGCAAATCTGAAAAAAATTTATTTTTTAGCAACATTGCCCAACCTCAAAATATTTGCCCCTTGAAATATTTAGGCTATAATTTATGGTAATTATTTGTAAATTTGTTGAGGATTAATCATAGTTTGTGGTTTACGTGAGCCCTGACTGTCAATCACTGGAAAGTCATTTTGGTTATATATATATCCCACTTTGTTTTCAGCCATTTTACAGCATTATAAATGAAGAATAATGTGAGAAGTGCCTCTCCACCAATCCAGCTACAAAAAATGAGAGCAAGCATGCACCACGGCTACTGTGCATTGAAGTAGATATTCTTTCAAATATGTACCACCATTGAAAAACAGTATGAGAAGTGCCTCTACCATCTCCACCCCTCTACGGATAATACAATCTCAGTACATTGTGACAGCCATACTCTGGTAGGTATAGTCACATATTAACAGTACTGGTGGACAGCCTGGAAATGTTGGCCAGACATTTTTTCTGTGGATTTTGCTACGTATCAGCCACTAAGGAGCCAGCACAGCCCTGTAATCTCGTCTCTGGACTCCAATCGTGGTCTGCCTCCATTTTAAAGTCTAATCCTTGGCTTTCCCACTCCCCACCCTCCACCCCGCCACCCGAGGGGTAGCCAACGTCTTGGGACTCTCGTACACTAACTGAGAAATCCAATTAGAAATCCATTAAATATTTAGAAATCCCAAATCCAGAACCGCATACAAAATAGGCTATTCTCGTTTCCGTCAGTTCATGAATTCAATTACGGCCGCCGCTCAATACAAGGATTCAAATCAACAGTGCAAAGTACACCTGTGTCTCTTCTGGGGTTCCTCTGATCCCCTTAAGGTGTCTCCTACACAACTATAAAATTCGAGGTAAACATCACGATGAAAATTGAAATTAGAATTATATTGTATATATTTAATATTTTCTATCTTATTTGGTGGGAAACTCTACAAGTACTGGAAGTGGCCTGAAAGGTAATAGATTGATGCATCTTTTGTGTAAGTTTCATACGCTTTCTTGCTATCCTTGGAGAGTTATGCTGGCTTGAATTCTTTAAAACCGCTTATCTCGAAACTTCTAATGTGCAATTTGGATCGTTTTTCCAAAATCCAGTCACATAATTATTTTCATGCGTTTTATAAACTGATCTGGGCCTGACAAAGTTTGGTGTTTTAATCAGAAGTAGCTATATGACTGGCTCCTCCACATGGTAAGGGGACTCTGAGGGGGTATTTGCCCTGAATGCCCCATCCTGGATACGCCCGCCATTGTACTTTGATGGTTGAATACTAGTTAACATTACACACTATTCTCACACAAACTTTATATGAAGAATAAAACTACCAAACTGTCCAGTGAACATGTAGCACTTCAACACTGGATATTGAGGTGAGGGAGGTCAAGCTAAGTGCTTGATGTACACTGCAGGCTATAATGGTGTTGATTATAAGCATGCAGTGTTGTATAGATTACTTGATGAGAGGAGTCAAAGCATAATAATCAGCGAGAGTAAGAGATAATTATAGGCACATCAATTATGCCGTATGCTAGGAAATATAGGGAGTACCATGTGTAGCTACTGTACATACCATATGTATAAAGCTTGTCCCTGTACTACTACAGTGTAACACCAGGCAAAGTCACATAGAATTATTTAATATATTTATACAGATTCTAACGATGAAAACATGTACATATTTTGACTATATAAGAAAACAAATATGTAAATGGCTGCAGTATAATTTCAACAGCTTCACATTGTTATGGCTTTACTTACTACAAGTATAAAAACAGTTGAACCAAATAGTGTATAAGTGTCTGACTGATAATTTCAGCTACCAAATAGTTGGCTATCTACACAGCTACTATGAAAGGTAGGTACTGTATGTCAATTGTGTACTGAGTTAGCATTTGTATACAATTATACATTGATGTACTGTATATGTACTGTATATGTACTATATAAACCATGGGTATGGGGTGTATTGCACTTATACCTTACTCTGAAGTCAGAGGAAATTTACTGTTGTTGAACCCCAAGGCAAAGCCAAGGGGTTTATCAACAGTAAACAATTTCCAATGACTGAGAAGTAGGGTGTGTTAAGTGCAATACACCAAAGTGAGGCATGGTTCATTATACCGTCCGTATAGCCAAAATATTTCAAAGGAGAAACTTTTGCTGATTTTGTAGTTTGGGGGTTACCAGCAAAACTTTTATCCTTAATTAATTATTATTATTACTGTGCAGGCCTCACAAGGAGCGTATATGCACAAAGTGATTACATTCAAAAATTATCAAAGCAATGCTTGAGATCATAAATATTTACATCATCATTTGATAGAGAGTTCCAAAACTTGATAATACTTGAAAAAAGGAATTTGAGTAAGCTTTAATTCTTACTGGTAATGGTAAGAATCTCTTTGGGTGTCCACATGTAGAATGGTTACAAGGCCTTGAAATATTTAGAGCTCCATAATATTATAATCTAATACATTTTGGAAGTGTTTGCAAATCTGCGAAATTTTTATTTTTAGCAACAAGGCTCAACATCAAAACTTTTTCCCCTCGAAATATTTAGGCTATACGGTATACAGTAGTCTCATAATTAACACACACTGTACAAAACACTAACGAGTCATGCACACAAACTAACTTAAATTTAATCAACTCATACTAATTTGCCATAGTTCAGACAAAGCATAATGGCCACTGCACTTTTCAGTAATTGATTGTTGGGAGGGGGGGGCATGTTCAAATGCAAATTTACTTTTATGGCATGCCTGGCACCATTCTTTCTTTTGATGTGGTATGTACAGGTTCATTAGTCATAATTCTGTTGTAAACAAACAAGTAGAAGGAAAACTATGAATAGGAATCAAAAATAGTGAAACAAGGGAATTGCAAAAAGTAGCAAAACAAGAGAGGTTCCTTATACCTGCAGATATTGCATGGACATTTTATTCCTAATTCAGTCACAGTTAATAGACTGAAGTATATTAGGGATTAAATGTCCATTTATCTGCAGGTATAGGCAACCTCTCTTGATTCACTATAATAGTTATGTTTTACTATTCCCTAATTTACAGTAATTCTTTGATCCCTAATCCAACTTATATGATTTTTGTAACATTGCACAGTACATGTACGCAGTGCTTTGTTTTTCTCCAATGCAGTAACTAGCAACTATGTACAAAGGATGTCTGATGGTTTGTCAGTATTTTTGAAAACTGTAGCAGCCATTAATGCTGTAGTTATGGTGGCTGCTGCATCTGATACAACAGGATTGCAACATGCTAATGCATTTTTGAATGATTTTTGCAAAACAGCTGCAATAACAGACAGGGAATTGGATGATTTGAAAAGAAAGGGTTATGATGAAAAAACAAGGTATTAATGTGGATGGTGTTATTATACTGCTTACAAATATATGTAAAATGTACATAGCCATTGTATATAATAGAAAGCGATATGATGCTTATTAGACACAGAGTTGTGCTGTACACACAATTATGGGTACATGCATGTTTTATACATAGTTATATAATAATATCATCTGCGTAACAATGTATCTGTATTTAAATACGCATCTCAGTCAAATTAAAGCCTTAATATATTTAAATATCAGTAATGTATTTGCACTCATATTGACAAAATGTGGAAATATTCATGATAAAAGCTATGAGTGGTACTTTGATATCCTGTCGTCTCACATTACCGTAATTATAATTTAAATCCCTGCATTCTAACTGTTGAGTGCATGAATGTATACTATAAATACATGCGTGACTTGTTACTAAATTTGGCAGATGATCAAGGGATACCACGCTGGATCTGAGTATATATGTACTGAATTTCTCAGAATTTTATGGCTCTCCATGTATTGTGACAAGTGCTAGGAAGTTGATAGGTGAATCCTGTAGCTGCATGCCTCTATTTCACTCATGTATAGGGATATGTTTAAAAGAATGCTTGTCTGGTTACAGGTTGTAATTATCTATGTGTATCAAATGTGTAAGCTTACAGCTGTAATCCATATTATACTCTCCTAGTTTGAGTGTGTATTGCCTGTTGTTCTGGAAATTACCCTGATTTTTCTGAGGATTTTTCACCTAGAACTATGCCAATGTGCTGTAATAAATAAGCAGTCAGGGGAGCGAGTATGGATTTTAGATAATTTTTATTTGGAATTCTTGCCATCACATTTCTTTACTGAGTCATTGTGCTGAAAATAATGAAACTACAATGTGAACTATCAAAGGGGGGTTGTTGAATTGGAAACAATATTTGTGACAGGATCTGCGAAAAGGGGTCTTATAGCCTTTCCAAATTTCCATGTTTTATGAGTCATAACACATTGTTTGTTTAACCTATTGTCTTACAATTACATCTAGAATTAGTGCTATGTTAGGAGTGTAAGGTGACCAAATTTCAGACTGGTATCATACTCACAAGTCAAGTTACGGATTGCCAGGCACATGCAATTGGAAAGGCGATGAACTCCTTTTCGTAGATCTGGTCACATTTTATGAGTGTTGTTTGTGACTATGCCATCATGGAGATCACCTATGAGTTTCCTCCAACATGTGGATTCATGTGTCTCACTAATATGGATGATATATGCAATGACAATTTCTAACGTCACAAAACAAAATGGCCATGCTAGTGAGGGGACTTTGTACAGGAAGGTAATGGACAAGCAGTGTTGGGAGTAACGCGTTACTTATGTAATGTGTTATGTAATATTATTACTTTTGTGGTACCTAAGTAATATAATGAACTACGCAATAAAAACAGGTAATATAACTCAAGTTACTTTACTTACAAATGTAACACATTACCTATAGTAAGTAATATAGTTACTGTAACGAGTCTAATATTACGTAATATTATTACTACAAGTAATGAAGTTACTAATCTCGTTAGTAATCCAATGAGTAATGCCTACCACAACAAAGTATTGAAGCCTACTGAATGAAGCTTATTTACCAGCTTCTAACTTATAACCAAGATTTGCACATTGCCCAACAACACAATCATGTCACATGATAAGGTGGTAGTTTCACACATGACAGCTTAAGGCTGTGGACACAGAGTAATATAATATGTAATATTATTATAGTTACTTTATTTTTTAGGTAATATCTAAATAGTTCTGTAGCAAGTAATATGTAATATGTAACTAGTTACTTTTACAAAGTAACTGTCCCAACACTGTTAGGGATCAAAGAACAAAAAAGCAGGGAAACAAGGGAAGAGCTGAAAGTTGTGAAACAATTAGGGGAGGTTGCCTATACCTGCAGATATACTAGTGGACATGTAATCCCTAATTCAGTCATGGTTATAGACCGAAGAGTATGGATTAGATGTCACTAGTATATCTGCAGGTATAGGCAACCTCTCTTGTTTCACAACTTTCAGCAAGACGAGATAGGTGTTTCCCTGTGATAGCATTTATAAATTCGAAAAAGGGTGAAGGTGAGGCATATAGTATAACAAATAGAAGGAAAATTATGAATTTTAAACTGGATTAGGGATCAAAGAACAAAAAAGCAGGGAACAGCTGAAAGTTGTGAAACAAGGGAGGTTGCCTATACCTGCAGATATACTAGTGGACATCTAATCCATACTCTTCGGTCTATAACCATGACTGAATTAGGGATTACATGTCCACTAGTATATCTGCAGGTATAGGCAACCTCCCCTAATTGTTTCACAACTTTCAGCTCTTTCTTGTTTCCCTGCTTTTTTGTTCTTTGATCACTAACAGTGTTGGGACAGTTACTTTGTAAAAGTAACTAGTTACATATTACATATTACTTGCAACTGAACTATTTAGTTACAGTTACATATTACCCAAAAAATAAAGTAACTATAATAATATTACATATTATATTACTTTGTGTTCACAGCCTTAAGCTGTCACGTGTGAAACTACCATGCACTTTATCACATGACATGATTTTGTTGTTGGGAAATGTGCAAATCTTGGTTATAAGTAAGAAGCTGGTGAATAAGCTTCATTCAGTAGGCTTCAATACTTTGTTGTGGCTAGGCATTACTCAGTGGATTACTAACGAGATTAGTAACTTCGTTACTTGTAGTAATAATATTATGTAATATTAGACTCGTTACAGTAACTATATTATTTAGGTAACGCTTTACATTTGTAAGTAAAATAACTTGAGTTATATAACCTGTTTTTATAGCGTATTTCGTTATATCACTTAGGTACCACAAAAGTAATAATATTACATAACACGTTACATAAGTAATGCGTTACTCCCAACACTGATCCCTAATCCAGCTTAAAATTACTAATTTTCCTTTCACTTGTTTGTTTACTTTTTTATATCACAATTATGACTACCGAATCCACGTGTACCACCTTAAAAGAAAAAATGGGACCAGGCATTCCATAAAATAAATTTGCATCTAAATGTGCACCCCAATAATCAATTACGGATTGAAAAGTGAGGTGGCCATTACTCTTCGTTTGTAGTTATGCTCCACTCATTACACAGCATTACAAACGAAGAACACTACAAGAAACTGCAATGAATCCAGTCGCTATGGAAAATGCGGGCGAAAAACATGACACAGCAAGAAGGAAGCCGTATCACGTTATTGCAAATCGACACCTTGCTTTGTTAGTAATAAGAACTGGAACGCAAAGGAGGACAAAGGTACGTCCATGGTACGTGCATTGTACATACTGCGGTTGACGAAAAGGCACGAAGCAACGTCAAACAGTGAAAAAATCAAGCCCGTAGCCTTATCCATTGTCAAGTTATGCTTGGCTGAATACATCAGTTAGTTAGTTATTTAGTCAAAATAAAATTATTGTGTTACACAGAATATTTTTTTAAATTCCTTAGATACTTGTTGGGAAAGGTTTGGAGTCACTCTGAAGGCATTTTTTGGCTTGGCTATGTCTACCTAACCAATACTGCCAAGCTGTTATGAAGGAAATTTTAGGCTGGTTTTAGGATGATAAGAAAGCCCAAAACTGTATGATCCCTAATATACAGTACTATCATACTGTATCATGCAACACAAATTCGGTATTACAGTATCTTAAAGCTGAAACCATTACAAAATGATGCATTTGATTATTCTATTAATGTATTTCTAAGAATATTTTATTAGAGAGTATGTCAATCTTTTAAGTGGTTTTCAGCTCCAGCCAGATTTAAAGTGTGTAGGGGTGAAGCTTGGCTATACTCAAGTTAACCAACTGAGAGCTGCTTACAGCAAAGAAAATATATAATTATTAATGTTAAGGTAAGGTATATTACTGTATCTACAGCTGTATGCTATGGCCTGTCTCTTTTCTGCAACTAAGCATGTCACATCTGCCAGCCTGCCAAATGCAGTTTAAAAATTGACAAAGCCAAAGGAGGATTCATCCAAACTCCTCATAGTCATGGCCCAGATCTACGAGCTTAGCCACTGACATCTCATCTGCCAACGTTCCTCACCGAGGCCCTCGTAGCCCTACATATAGCTAACTACTGACACACAAACTCAGCAACAACAGCAACTGACATGTAATTGCACTTCAATTGGACAGTTCCTCAACCCTAGTTTGCTTTGAACTCATCAAAATTTACCTTCATACAGACAGTGAAAGACATCATCATGCTTAATAGACAAATCTCAGTTAGTGTTAGGGCCTGGTTCAACCTTGGTTTCTTTTTTGCCATGCATGGTTACTTCTTCTAATAGAGCATCCTTCTCAACTACTGTAACATTTATTAGGTAGAAAAGAAGGGAAGTAAGTAGCTGGGACCAGTGGTTGAATGGTAAGAGTCTTGGACTTCAGTACATGGTATATACACTGTTGTAACAATGTGTCAGGGGTTCACTTTTTTCATTTTTTCTATATATATATATATATTTGTATACAGTGGAACCTCTTTTTATGGAAATTTGGGACCCAGAATTTTGGCCACTTTTTGCTGAAATATAGAGGTTTTCTCTGTATTAACCAGACCTTGTTGGGACCAAAATTTTTGTTCTTATTATGGAGGTTTTTTCTATGTGGCCTTAATTCGGGGAGTTTGTTAAGAGAGGTTCCACTGTATTTGTAGGTCAGCAATAGCCTCAACCTTGAAAAATACTTTGAATGTAAGTTTCCTCAAAAAATTATTATATAACAGCTTTTCAATGACTATATTACAGACTATTGAAATGCTCTGGTGAAAATTCAACTTATAATACATGATTTTATGGTTTAATTTTTTGCACAGATCAGAGTAAAACAAAAGAATTATGCAGAAGATTTCAAAAGCATTTGTTTTGTCATGGCTTCAGGGAAAACAACCTTAGTAAACAGGTTGAAAACTGGGTTTGTAGATAGATTAACCATAGTAGGAGTGTCTTTTGGTGGTTTGAAAGGAATTGAGATAAAGACTGTCAAGTTATAACAAAAATTCCAATCATGAGTATGGGCACATGATCTAGTTTCAGGGGCAGATCCAGAGGGGTTCAGATCCAGGGGGGTTCAAAGGGTTCCATGGAACCCCCTTTTGAAAGAGCCTCTCTTACTCGAGATACTCTAATAGAGCAGTCAAGATCGAGGTACTCTAATAGAGCAGTCACAGTATTCTTAAGGGGAGCAGTGTAGCAAGCTACGTGTGGAGTTATTAATAAGGAAATATAGGTGGTGAGGGTATCTATGGTGAGGGGCAGCTATTGTCAGCAGGTAATGACCTTTGTTCTTTTTTTTTTTTTTTTTTTGGTCTTCAACTTACAGCTAGGCTGAAATTGCAATTCCAGAGTGGAACTTTTAAAAAGTCTGGATCCGCCCCTGAGTTTTAAAGGCAATCTATTGTCATGCCCAGCTGAAAATCTTAGTAGATTTAATCATCATAAAGGTCTTTCCAAATAATCGCTTCGGTTTATGTGAAAACCAATTACCTGTAGCAATTGCACGATTGAAATACTCTAATAGTACAGTCATCCTATTAAAGCAGTTAGCTCCGTATTCTACTAGTATTTTTAATTTACAAAATGAAGTAGGGATCTATGCAATAAAAAGTAATGAAGCAAGAGATGAATGATGGTATTACAGCATAACTCAGTGGGAAAGTTCCTACTTTGGCACATTAGCTGTAACATTTATTTTATTCAGCACCAAAGTAGGGACTTTTCCACTGAGTTATGCTGTAATACCATCAATCATCTCTTGTTTCATTACTTTTTATTGCATAGATTCCTGCTTCATTTTTTTAATTGACAATTTCTTTTTAAAAATGACAAGGGGTGTACAGCTAGCTACGCCAATAAGGTCTTGTTCTCTGTTTAGCAAATAGCTAGATTGTGAAGAGGTGTGGTCTCTGTACTCTATCGCGATTAGTCAACCTAGATGGGTGTAGTCGCAAACCTATCGCGAATTAGTCTGGCGGCGCCCACTCTTTTGCATATCCCAATAGTGAATTTGCAGATATCTAGCTACTGTACGCAAGGAAGTTTTGACGTAGGAAAAATTTGACGAATTCAGACTTCAGCAGATTTGACAAATAAAATGTTGACGAAAATCAAGAATTGTAGGCAAAACCTGTGCTTTTAAGGGCGCTTATAAATATTTGACAAATTTAAATTTGAGGAATTAAACCGATTCGTCAAATTCGTCAAATTTTTTTTCACGTCAAAATTTCCTTGAATACAGCAGTGTACCTCTTATAGTAATTCCAGGACCGAAGCACTTCAAAAATCCAACTCTGGAATAATTCTGTGGCATCTAATGTGCTACTGAAAAAAAGAGTTGATACTGCCTCAATATTTTTTTATAATTTATTTATTTTATTTTATTATAACTTCACAACCAATAAAACAACAAGAACAGCAAATTAAAAGTACAAAGAAAAAAATCAATAAGAGTTACTGCATAATTGATGGAAGTTTTGACTCTACTTGAATGAGGTCAATTGGTGCTGATCATAAAGAGTGGCCAAAGGAGGATCTAGAACCCCTCAGACATCTAATTGCTGACCTCAGAAGTGAAAAAGACAAGCAGCACTGGATCCACCCCATTACAGCAGCATAATTTGAGTCCCATTTATCCAATAGCAAGGAAGCAAGGCGTTTGTAAAAATTAGGTTTCATTGGATGAAGAAAAAGGCAAGCAGCCGGAAGATAAAAGAGAAGACAAGGCGCAGAGGGCCTACACTCTTCGGAACCCCAAAAGGCACATCCCACTGGTGAGTTTGTTATTGTGGCGTAAAATGGTGACCGTGCGCTGCTTCGTTTGGCCTCTAGCCTTGCGACTGTGATCAGGCATTCAAGCAGTGAGTTTAAAATTCTACTTTTGGCAATTTAAAAAAATTCTATATCCGGCCACCTGTTAGCATTTTGTTATATTGTATGCTGTATTATATATCATATGAACTAGTACTATTCTGTAAAGGTGATTTTCGTCATGTAAGATGTTTCTAGGGTGCTTTTCAAAGGTGGAATTTTTGGGCGGCACACAAAATTTTCAGCCCAATCCCTACTTAAATGGTACTACCATACCGTTTAATTAGAATGGTCAGTTATGGTACAAGTGACCCTGTAAAGGCTTCAGCTACAAACAAGTCACCCTGTAGAGAGTTCACCTACCAACAATAAATCACCCTGTAGAAAGGCTTCAATTACAAACAAGTCACCCTGTAGAGTTAATAGTTAAGGTACTAGCAAGTCACCCTGTAGAGAGTTTAGCTGCACTGAAACAAGTCACCCTATAGAGAGTTCACCTACCAACAAATCACCCTGTAAAGAGGTATCAACTACAAATACGTCACCCTATAGAGAGGTAAGCTACCAGCAGGTCATCTTGTAGAAAGTTCAGCTACAAAAAAATCACCTTGTAGAGAATTCACATTAAAGAGAGTTCAGCTACGTTACATTCAGTGGAGACTAGCTTAATTAAGATAACGTAAAAGGTCACCCAGTAAAGAGTTCAACTACATTACTGCAGCTACATTAAAAGTCTCCTTGTAGTCACATAACAGGTCACCCACCCAAGAGTTCAGCTACATCACATGTCACCCAGTAGAGAGTTCAGCTATGTTACTAGTCTCCCTGTAGTGAGCTCAGCTATTGACAAGTCACCCAGTAGAGAGCTCAGTTAGTACAAATCACCCAGCTAGAGGTAGAATGCAGCTACATTACAAGTCATGCAATTGAGACTGTATAATGTAGCTGAACTTTCTACAGGGAGACTTGTAAGGTCTGCTGAGTGATGCTGAAGCTAAACTCTCTATAAGGAGACTTGTAATGTAGCTGAATTCCCTGCAGGAAGACATTTAATGTATAGTTGTAGACAGTCTGTAGCTGAACCCTCTTCTAGGTGATATTTTACGTAGATATATAGCTATACATTGAAAGTCTCTCTGCAGAGTATTCAGCTGCAGGGAATTCAGCTACATTACAAGTTTAAATGTCTTCCTGCAGGGAATTCAACTACATTACAAGTCTCCTTATAGAGAGTTCAGCTTCAGCATCACCCAGCAGACCTTACAAGTCTCCCTGTAGAAAGTTCAGCTACATTTACAAGTAACCCTGTACAGAGTTCAACTACATGAAAAGTCACCCAGTAGCAATAGAGCACTCACCTATCGTACAGGTCATCATGTAGATAGTTCAACTGCATATAAAGTCTCCCTGTAAAAAATCCAGCTATGTAACAAGTCATCCAGTAGAGAGTTCAGCTACATTACAAGTCACCCAAGCTACATTTCAAGTGAGTCACCCAGTAGAGAGTTCAGTCACAAAGAGTTCAGCTACATTACTAGTCACTGGGGGCAGTGTAGAGTTCATGATGAACTACGTACAAACAAGTCACTCTTGTAGAGAGTTCTGCAAGAGTTATCCTTTTGGTTAAATTTCCTTGGTATAATCATTTCACTGCATTTGACTGTAGTGGATTTTATGGTAACTTGGTAATTATTGCTACAAGTTAAGATGGCCTTATGAATATAGCATTGTAGGCAAGTTTATTCTTCTTGCTCCTTTCATAAAACAGACTTAAAGCCACGGATTTATAACACGAAATCCAACTTAGTGTAGCAAGTGCAAGATCGAGATACTCTAATAGAGCAGTCATCCTAATAGAGCAGTCACCCTGAAGAGAATTCAAGAGATCAGTTAGAAACAAGTAACCTGTATAGAGATCAGTTTCAAACAAGTCACCCTGTAGAGAGATCAGCTACAAACAATCCACCCTGTAGAAAGATCAGCTAGAAGAAGTTACCTTGTAGGGAGTTCAACTACGGAAAGAGATAGTTCAGCTAGAAGAAATCACCTTGTAGAGTTCAGCTACAAAGAAACCACCATGTAGAGAGTTCAGCTACAAACAAATCACCCTGTAGAGAGATCAGCTAGAAGAAGTTACCTTGTAGAGAGTTCAGCTACAAAGAAACCATCATGTAGAGAGTTCAGCTGAAAATAAATCGCCTGTAGAGAGTTCAGCTACAAACAAATCTCCCTGTAGAGAGATCAGCTAGAAGGAGTTTCCTTGTAGAGAGTTCAGCTACAAACAAATCCCCCTGTAGAAAGATCAGCTAGAAGAAGTAACCTTGTAGAAAGTTCAGTTACAAAGAAACCACCATGTAGAGAGTTCAGCTACAAACTAGTGACCTTGTAGAGACATCAGCTAGAAGAATTTACCTTGTAGTGAGTTCAGCTACAAATAATTCACCCTGTTCAGAGATCAGATGGAAGAAGTTTTCTTGTAGAGAGTTCAGCTACAAACAAATCACCTTATAGAGAGATCAGCTAGAAGATGTTACCTTGTAGATAGTTCAACTACAAACAAATCACCCTGTAGAAAGATCAGCTAGAAGAAGTCACCTTGTAGAGAGTTCAGCTACAAACAAACCACCATGTAGGGAGTTCAGCTAGAAGAAGTTAACTTGTAGAGAGTTCAGCTACAAAGAAACCATTCTGTAAAGAGCTCAGCTACAAATAAATCACCTGTACAGAATTCAGCCACAAACAAATCACCATGTAGAGAGATCAGCTAGAAGAAGTCACCTTGTAGACAGTTCAGCTACAAAGAAACCATCATGTAGAGAGTTCAGCTACAAACAAATCGCCCTGTAGAGAGATCAGCTAGAAGAAGTTACCTTGTAGAGAGTTCAGCTACAAAGAAACCATCATGTAGAGAGTTCAGCTGCAGATAAATCACCTGTAGAGAATTCAGCTACAAACAAATCACCCTGTAGAAAGATCAGCTAGAAGAAGTAACCTTGTAGAGAGTTCATTTACAAAGAAACCACAATGTAGAGAGTTCAGCTACAAACTAGTGACCTTGCAGAGACATCAGCTAGAAGAATTTGCCTTGTAGGGAGTTCAGCTACAAACAATTCACCCTGTTCAAAGATCAGTTAGAAGAAGTTTTCTTGTAGAGAGTTCAGCTACAAACAAATCAGCCTGTAGAAAGATCAGCTAGAAGAAGTCACCTTGTAGAGAGTTCAGCTAAAAACAAACCACCATGTAGACAGTTCAGCTAGAAGAAGTTACCTTGTAGAGAGTTCAGCTACAAAGAAACCATTCAGTAAAGAGCTCAGCCGCAAACAAATCACCTGTACAGAATTCAGCTACAAACAATTCACCCTGTAGAGAGATCAGCTAGAAGAAGTTACCTTGTAGATAGTTCAGCTACAAACAAATCACCCTGTAGAAAGATCAGCTAGAAGATGTTACCTTGTAGAGAATTCAGCCACAAACAAATCACCATGTAGAGAGATCAGCTAGAAGATGTTACCTTGTAGATAGTTCAGCTACAAACAAATCACCCTATAGACAGATCAGCTAGAAGAAGTCACCTTGTAGACAGTTCAGCTACAAAGAAACCATCATGTAGAGAGTTCAGCTACAAACAAATCGCCCTGTAGAGAGATCAGCTAGAAGAAGTTACCTTGTAGAGAGTTCAGCTACAAAGAAACCATCATGTAGAGAGTTCAGCTGCAGATAAATCACCTGTAGAGAATTCAGCTACAAACAAATCACCCTGTAGAAAGATCAGCTAGAAGAAGTAACCTTGTAGAGAGTTCATTTACAAAGAAACCACAATGTAGAGAGTTCAGCTACAAACTAGTGACCTTGCAGAGACATCAGCTAGAAGAATTTGCCTTGTAGGGAGTTCAGCTACAAACAATTCACCCTGTTCAAAGATCAGTTAGAAGAAGTTTTCTTGTAGAGAGTTCAGCTACAAACAAATCAGCCTGTAGAAAGATCAGCTAGAAGAAGTCACCTTGTAGAGAGTTCAGCTAAAAACAAACCACCATGTAGACAGTTCAGCTAGAAGAAGTTACCTTGTAGAGAGTTCAGCTACAAAGAAACCATTCAGTAAAGAGCTCAGCCGCAAACAAATCACCTGTACAGAATTCAGCTACAAACAATTCACCCTGTAGAGAGATCAGCTAGAAGAAGTTACCTTGTAGATAGTTCAGCTACAAACAAATCACCCTGTAGAAAGATCAGCTAGAAGATGTTACCTTGTAGAGAATTCAGCCACAAACAAATCACCATGTAGAGAGATCAGCTAGAAGATGTTACCTTGTAGATAGTTCAGCTACAAACAAATCACCCTATAGACAGATCAGCTAGAAGAAGTCACCTTGTAGACAGTTCAGCTACAAAGAAACCATCATGTAGAGAGTTCAGCTACAAACAAATCGCCCTGTAGAGAGATCAGCTAGAAGAAGTTACCTTGTAGAGAGTTCAGCTACAAAGAAACCATCATGTAGAGAGTTCAGCTACAAACAAATCGCCCTGTAGAGAGATCAGCTAGAAGAAGTTACCTTGTAGAGAGTTCAGCTACAAAGAAACCATCATGTAGAGAGTTCAGCTACAAACAAATTGCCCTGTAGAGAGATCAGCTAGCAGAAGTTACCTTGTAGAGAGTTCAGCTACAAAGAAACCATCATGTAGAGAGTTCAGCTGCAGATAAATCACCTGTAGAGAGTTCAGCTACAAACAAATCACCCTGTAGAAAGATCAGCTAGAAGAAGTAACCTTGTAGAGAGTTCATTTACAAAGAAACCACAATGTAGAGAGTTCAGCTACAAACTAGTGACCTTGCAGAGACATCAGCTAGAAGAATTTGCCTTGTAGGGAGTTCAGCTACAAACAATTCACCCTGTTCAAAGATCAGTTAGAAGAAGTTTTCTTGTAGAGAGTTCAGCTACAAACAAATCAGCCTGTAGAAAGATCAGCTAGAAGAAGTCACCTTGTAGAGAGTTCAGCTAAAAACAAATCACCATGTAGAGAGATCAGCTAGAAGATGTTACCTTGTAGATAGTTCAGCTACAAAAAAATCACCCTATAGACAGATCAGCTAGAAGAAGTCACCTTGTAGACAGTTCAGCTACAAAGAAACCATCATGTAGAGAGTTCAGCTAAAAACAAATCGCCCTGTAGAGAGATCAGCTAGAAGAAGTTACCTTGTAGAGAGTTCAGCTACAAAGAAACCATCATGTAGAGAGTTCAGCTACAAACAAATCGCCCTGTAGAGAGATCAGCTAGAAGAAGTTACCTTGTAGAGAGTTCAGCTACAAAGAAACCATCATGTAGAGAGTTCAGCTACAAACAAATTGCCCTGTAGAGAGATCAGCTAGAAGAAGTTACCTTGTAGAGAGTTCAGCTACAAAGAAACCATCATGTAGAGAGTTCAGCTGCAGATAAATCACCTGTAGAGAGTTCAGCTACAAACAAATCACCCTGTAGAAAGATCAGCTAGAAGAAGTAACCTTGTAGAGAGTTCATTTACAAAGAAACCACAATGTAGAGAGTTCAGCTACAAACTAGTGACCTTGCAGAGACATCAGCTAGAAGAATTTGCCTTGTAGGGAGTTCAGCTACAAACAATTCACCCTGTTCAAAGATCAGTTAGAAGAAGTTTTCTTGTAGAGAGTTCAGCTACAAACAAATCAGCCTGTAGAAAGATCAGCTAGAAGAAGTCACCTTGTAGAGAGTTCAGCTAAAAACAAACCACCATGTAGAGAGTTCAGCTAGAAGAAGTTACCTTGTAGAGAGTTCAGCTACAAAGAAACCATTCAGTAAAAAGCTCAGCTGCAAACAAATCACCTGTACAGAATTCAGCTACAAAAAAATCACCCTGTAGAGAGATCAGCTAGAAGAAGTTACCTTGTAGATCGTTCAACTACAAACAATTCACCCTGTAGAGAGAGCAGCTAGAAGAAGTCACCTTGTAGAGTATTCAGTTACAAAGAAACCACCATGAAGAGTTCTGCGATAAATATATGTACTATATAATTATATAATTTGTACATTTACTGATAAAATCAAAAATATTTAAAGCACATCTGCTTCATCTTTTCTTCTTCCTGTGACAAAGAAAAAAAAAGCTAGGTTAAAAAAGTCCCAAAGCTGGCCATAGGCCGGCTTTGGGGTATACAAATACAAAAAGAAATGAAATCTAATCCAAAACAGCAAAGCTGTAAAAAAGGAGTGCGGCCCTCAAAAAAGCTATGGTGAAAAAAGATGTGAAATCCAAGGTGGTGGCCAAGAAATGGCTGTGATGGTAGGTTAATGGCAAAAATTTTCATAACGACAATTCAGGTGAATTTTTGTGCCACTTGTTTCACCATAGTCTTTTTTAGGGCTGCACTCCTTTTTTACAGCTTGGCTGTTTTGGATTAGATATATATATCACTTCCTTTTGTAGTTATAAGTCCCAATACCAGCCATAATCCAGTTCTGGGGCTGACTTTAATTTATTCTTACTGCAGGAAGTAAAGGGATAGCTAATTATTTTTAGTTGAATTATTCTTTGTAAAATATTGCTTTGATAAAAATCAAGACACACGGTAGTGTGTCGTGCAGCCCAAGAAGCCAGCACGCAACACCCGTGAGTATATTGACAGGAAGAACGAAAACGCAATTTTCGCACCTCCGTAGCTCTGTGCTGCATTGATGATACAAGACGATTTTTGCTGTGGACATTCCCTCCAACTTCAGCACTCCACATTCCAAATTTGAGCAAAATCGCTTCAAGCGTTCCCGAGATATGCGACTTCAAAAATTGGCTTAGTTTCTTGGTTTTTTTTCTTCTTCCTCTTCTTCTTCTTATTTTTCTTCCTCTTTTCGCACACTTACAAAAACTGCTGTAAAATGCGACTGCCATATCCGATTAACTTGAAATTTGGCACACTGAAGGGGGGTATAACAGCGCATAGCGGTACCAACTTTGGCTGGAATACGATAAACAGGCATAGAGTTATGAGCGATTATTCACGAAAAATAACACCAATATGTTGTCATGCCTACAGGGTAAACCGTGTATGGGAAGAAGCTGAAAATCGGTGGGTGAATAGGTTAACTATTGAACCTCAAACCTTTTGTGGTTTGAAAGAAATCGAGCTAAAAACCAGGAAGATACAACGAAAAAACCAACAGTGTGTAACAGTTACACAATCGAGATTAGTTAATAAAAAACGACTGCTTGCCACGCTTACCAGATACACCGCTTGGGGTAATGCTCTGAAAATTGCTGTACAGATGGAGTAATCATCTTAGAAAGGATCTGCAATTGTGTAGATGAATCAGACTTAGAACCACGGAGTTATAACACGAAATCCAATTTGGTGCAGCAAGTGCGTGATCGAGATACTCTAATAGAGCAGTCATCCTAATAGGGCAGTCACCCTGAAGAGAATTCAAGAGATCAGATAAGCTACAAACAATTCAAACTGTAGAGAGATCAGCTAGAAGAAGTTACCTTGTAGGAAGTTCATGCAACTATGGAAAAAGATAGTTCAGCTAGAAGAAACCATCTTGTAGAGTTCAGCTACAAAGAAACCACCATGTAGAGAGTTCAGCTACAAACAAATCTCCCTGTGGAGAGATCAGCTAGAAGAAGTTACCTTGTAGAGAGTTCAGCTAAAAAGAAACCATCTTGTAGAGAGTTCAGCTGCAAACAAATCACCTGTAGAGAGTTCAGCTACAAACAAATCTCCCTGTAGAGAGATCAACTAGAAGAAATTTCCTTGTAGAGAGTTCAGCTACAAACAAATCACCCTGTAGAAAGATCAGCTAGAAGGAGTTACCTTGTAGAGAGTTCAGTTACAAAGAAACTATCATGTAGAGAATTCAGCTACAAGTTAGTGAACCTGTAGAGAAGAAGTTACTTTGTAGAGAGAACAGCTACAAAGAAACCATCTGTAAAGAGCTCAGCTGCAAACAAACCACCTATAATTATACAGAATTCACCTACAAACAAATCACCCTGTAGAGAGATCAGCTAGAAGAAGTTATATTGTAGATAGTTCAGCTACAAACAAATCACCCTGTAAAGAGATCAGCTAGAAGTAGATACCTTGTAGAGAGTTCAGCTACAAAGAAACCATCATGTAGAGAGTTCAGCTGCAAACAAATCGCCTGTACAGAATTCAGCTACAAACAAATCACCCTGTAGAAAGATCAGCTAGAAGAAGTTACCTTTTAGAGAGTTCAGTTACAAAGAAACCACCATGTAGAGAATTCAGCTACAAACTAGTGACCCTGTAGAGACATCAGCTAAAAGAAGTTATCTTGTAGATAGTTCAGCTACAAACAAATTACCCTGTAGAGAAATCAGCTAGAAGAAGTTACCTTGTAGAGAGTACAGCTACAAAGAAACCATCATGTAGAGAGTTCAGCTGCAAACAAATCACCTGTAGAGAGTTCAGCTACAAACAAATCTCCCTGTAGAGAGATCAGCTAGAAGAAGTTTCCTTGTAGAGAGTTCAGCTACAAACAAATCACCCTGTAGAGAGATCAGCTAGAAGAAGTTTTCTTGTAGAAAGTTCAGCTACAAAGAAACCATCATGTAGAGAGTTCAGCTGCAAACAAATCACCTGTAGAGAGATCAGCTAGAAGAAGTTACCTTGTAGAGAGTTCAGCTACAAACAAATCACCCTGTAGAGAGATCAGCTAGAAGAAGTTACCTTGTAGAGAATTCAGTTACAAAGAAACTATCATGTAGAGAATTCAGCTACAAGTTAGTGAACCTGTAGAGAAGAAGTTACTTTGTAGAGAGTTCAGCTACAAAGAAACCATTCTGTAAAGAGCTCAGCTGCAAACAAACCACCTATAATTATACAGAATTCACCTACAAACAAATCACCCTGTAGAGAGATCAGCTAGAAGAAGTTATCTTGTAGATAGTTCAGCTACAAACAAATCACCCTGTAAAGAGATCAGCTAGAAGTAGATACCTTGTAGAGAGTTCAGCTACAAAGAAACCATCATGTAGAGAGTTCAGCTGCAAACAAATCGCCTGTACAGAATTCAGCTACAAACAAATCACCCTGTAGAAAGATCAGATAGAAGAAGTTACCTTGTAGAGAGTTCAGCTACAAAGAAACCACCATGTAGAGAATTCAGCTACAAACTAGTGACCCTGTAGAGACATCAGCTAAAAGAAGTTATCTTGTAGATAGTTCAGCTATAAACAAATCACCCTGTAGAGAAATCAGCTAGAAGAAGTTACCTTGTAGAGAGTACAGCTACAAAGAAACCATCATGTAGAGAGTTCAGCTGCAAACAAATCTCCCTGTAGAGAGATCAGCTAGAAGAAGTTTCCTTGTAGAGAGTTCAGCTACAAACAAATCACCCTGTAGAGAGATCAGCTAGAAGAAGTTACCTTGTAGAGAGTACAGCTACAAAGAAACCATCATGTAGAGAGTTCAGCTGCAAACAAATCACCTGTAGAGAGTTCAGCTACAAACAAATCTCCCTGTAGAGAGATCAGCTAGAAGAAGTTTCCTTGTAGAGAGTTCAGCTACAAAAAAATCACCCTGTAGAGAGATCAGCTAGAAGAAGTCACCTTATAGAGAGTTCAGTTACAAAGAAACCACCATGTATAGAGTTCAGCTATAAACTAGTCACCTTGTAGAGACATCAGCTAGAAGAAGTAACCTTGTAGAGAGTTCAGCTACAAAGAAACCATTCTGTAAAGAGCTCAGCTGCAAACAAATCACCTATACAGAATTCAGCTACAAACAAATCACCTTGTAGAAAGATCAGCTAGAAGAAGTTACCTTGTAGAGAGTTCAGTTACAAAGAAACCACCATGTAGAGAATTCAGCTACAAACTAGTGACCCTGTAGAGACATCAGCTAGAAGAAGTTGCCTAGTAGAGAGTTGCAAACAAATCACATACACAGAATTCAGCTACAAACAAATCACCCTGTAGAGAGATCAGCTAGAAGATGTTATCTTGTAGATAGTTCAGCTACAAATAAAATCACCCTGTAGAGAGATCAGCTAGAAAATGTTACCTTGTAGATAGTTCAGCTACAAACAAATCACTCTGTAGAAAGATCAGCTAGAAGAAGTCACCTTGTAGAGAGTTCAGCTACAAACAAACCACCATGTAGAGAGTTCAGCTACCTTGTAGAGAGTTCAGCTACAAAGAAACCATTCTGTAAAGAGCTCAGCTGCAAACAAATCACCTGTACATAATTCAGCTAAAAACAAATCACCCTGTAGAAAGATCAGCTAGAAGGAGTTACCTTGTAGAGAGTTCAGTTACAAAGAAACCACCATGTAGAGAATTCAGCTACAAACTAGTGACCGTGTAGAGACATACAAACAAATCACCCTGTAGAGAGATCAGCTAGAAGACGTTACCTTGTAGATCATTCAGCTACAAACATTCACCCTGTAGAGAGAGTAGCTAGAAGAAGTCACCTTGTAGAGTGTTCAGTTACAAAGAAACCACCATGGAGAGTTCTGTGATAAATATATGTATTATATATATATATATAATCTGTACATTTACTGATAAAATCAGAAATATTTAAAGTACATGTACATCTGCTTCATCTTTTCTTCTTCCTGTGGCAAAGAAAAGAAGATAGGTTTAAAAAGTCCCAAAGCTGGCCATAGGCCGGCTTTGGGGTATACAAATACAAAAAGAAGTGAAATCTAATCCAAAACAGCCAAGCTGTAAAAAAACAGTGCGGCCCTCAAAAAGGCTATGATGAAAAAAGAAGTGAAATCCAAGGTGGTGGCCAAGAAATGGCTGTGATGGTAGGTTAATGGTAAAAATTTTAATAACGACAATTCAGGTGAATTTTGTGCCAAGACCAAACGGCACCAAATTCATCTGAATTGTCGTTATTAAAATTTTTACCATTAACCTACCATCACAGCCATTTTTTGGACGCCACCTTGGATTTCACATGTTTTTTCACCATAGCATTTTTGAGGGCCGCACTGTTTTTTTACAGCTTGGCTGTTTTGGTTTAGATAAATTATAGGTTATCATGACAATCTGAATCTACAAAGCTATCAAATAGTATGGTAGTATTGTTTAACCTCTCAAAGCGGTGATGCATGCCACCTAAAATGTCACCTTTAAAGGCCATCCTAGAGACATCTTCCAGGATAAAAGCCACCTTTAAGGAATACTATTAGTCCATCTAACATCAAATACATACAGCATTAAAAGCAAGAAACGGCAGCCAGAAATAAAATTTTAAAAATCCCCAAAACTCAAATTTTCGTCTGCTTGCCTTGCCTGCCTGCCTGCCTGCCTGCCTGCCTGCCTGCCTGCCTGCCTGCCTGCCTGCCTGCCTGCCTGCCTGCCTGCCTGCCTGCCTGCCTGCCTGCCTGCCTGCCTGCCTGCCTGCCTGCCTGCCTGCCTGCCTGCCTGCCTGCCTGCCTGCCTGCCTGCCTGCCTGCCTGCCTGCCTGCCTGCCTGCCTGCCTGCCTGCCTGCCTGCCTGCCTGCCTGCCTGCCTGCCTGCCTGCCTGCCTGCCTGCCTGCCTGCCTGCCTGCCTGCCTGCCTGCCTGCCTGCCTGCCTGCCTGCCTGCCTGCCTGCCTGCCTGCCTGCCTGCCTGCCTGCCTGCCTGCCTGCCTGCCTGCCTGCCTGCCTGCCTGCCTGCCTGCCTGCCTGCCTGCCTGCCTGCCTGCCTGCCTGCCTGCCTGCCTGCCTGCCTGCCTGCCTGCCTGCCTGCCTGCCTGCCTGCCTGCCTGCCTGCCTGCCTGCCTGCCTGCCTGCCTGCCTGCCTGCCTGCCTGCCTGCCTGCCTGCCTGCCTGCCTGCCTGCCTGCCTGCCTGCCTGCCTGCCTGCCTGCCTGCCTGCCTGCCTGCCTGCCTGCCTGCCTGCCTGCCTGCCTGCCTGCCTGCCTGCCTGCCTGCCTGCCTGCCTGCCTGCCTGCCTGCCTGCCTGCCTGCCTGCCTGCCTGCCTGCCTGCCTGCCTGCCTGCCTGCCTGCCTGCCTGCCTGCCTGCCTGCCTGCCTGCCTGCCTGCCTGCCTGCCTGCCTGCCTGCCTGCCTGCCTGCCTGCCTGCCTGCCTGCCTGCCTGCCTGCCTGCCTGCCTGCCTGCCTGCCTGCCTGCCTGCCTGCCTGCCTGCCTGCCTGCCTGCCTGCCTGCCTGCCTGCCTGCCTGCCTGCCTGCCTGCCTGCCTGCCTGCCTGCCTGCCTGCCTGCCTGCCTGCCTGCCTGCCTGCCTGCCTGCCTGCCTGCCTGCCTGCCTGCCTGCCTGCCTGCCTGCCTGCCTGCCTGCCTGCCTGCCTGCCTGCCTGCCTGCCTGCCTGCCTGCCTGCCTGCCTGCCTGCCTGCCTGCCTGCCTGCCTGCCTGCCTGCCTGCCTGCCTGCCTGCCTGCCTGCCTGCCTGCCTGCCTGCCTGCCTGCCTGCCTGCCTGCCTGCCTGCCTGCCTGCCTGCCTGCCTGCCTGCCTGCCTGCCTGCCTGCCTGCCTGCCTGCCTGCCTGCCTGCCTGCCTGCCTGCCTGCCTGCCTGCCTGCCTGCCTGCCTGCCTGCCTGCCTGCCTGCCTGCCTGCCTGCCTGCCTGCCTGCCTGCCTGCCTGCCTGCCTGCCTGCCTGCCTGCCTGCCTGCCTGCCTGCCTGCCTGCCTGCCTGCCTGCCTGCCTGCCTGCCTGCCTGCCTGCCTGCCTGCCTGCCTGCCTGCCTGCCTGCCTGCCTGATTGACTACTGACTAACTGACTGATATCTTCAGACAAGCATAGCTACATGTAACGTGATGATGTCTAAGGCTACAGACTTGATCTTTTACTGTTAAATGTTGTTCCAGCCTGACAGTAGCTTTCTGGCATACTGCCAGTACAGTACATACAGTGGAACCTTAGTTATCCAAACCCCTTGTAACCAGGGGTGGTCCATAAGTCTGAAAAGTCCATGTCTCTGGAACTGTGTTATAAATAACCATTTTTTTTAATACCAGTCATTCAACTACCCTAATAGAACAGTCGCTACTCTAATAGAGCAGTCATTTCCATAGTTCAGTTAACCAAGAATCCGCATAAGTGGGATCTGGATAACTGAGGTTTCACTGTACTGTTCACATCATGGACTTACCTTTGTCCTCCTTTATGTTCCATTTCTCTCTATGGTGACTAGATTGATTGCAGAGGTGCTTCTCATACTTTGTAACACTGTGTAACAGGTTGAACATAACTGGAAACAACCCTTGGTACTTTCAGTAATTGATAGTTTGAGCATGTGTTCAATCCAAATGTTTCTTCATCCATTAGGCTACGTATGTTAAATGTGCACTGCTGACCAAATTTCAAGTCAGTAGCTTTTTCCAAGCTGATATTATGAATCATCAAATGTTTGTAACGGTAAACTAGATGAGTGTGAAAGACCCTTTTAACTAATCTGGTCACAATTCGATTTGGGAAATTATAGAAATAAAAAGTAGTGAAACAAGGGAGAACACCTAAAGATACGTTAATGGATATAATATACATAATGCATTCAATCTATAGACTGAAGTAAGGACTTTAATGTCCACTAGCAGTGTTGGGCAAGTTACTTTTAAAAGTAACTAGTTACATATTACATATTACTTGCAGCTGAACTATTTAGTTACAGTTACATATTACCCATAAAATAAAGTAACTGTAATAATATTACATATTATATTACTTTGTGTCCATAGCCTTAAGCTGTCACGTGTAAAACTACCACCTTATCACATGACACGATTGCATTGTTGGACAATGTGCAAGTCTTGATATAAGTAAGTAGCTGGTGAATAAGCCTCACTTAGTAGGCTTCATTACTTCATTGTGGCAGGCGTTACTCAGTGGTTACTAACGAGATTAGTAACTTCGTTACTTTTAGTAATAATATTACATAATATTAGATTCGTTACAGTAACTATATTACTTAGGTAACGCGTTACATTTGCAAGTAAAGTTACTTGAGTTATATTACCTGATTTTATAGCGTATTTCGTTATATTACTTTGTTACCACAAAAGTAATAATATTACGTAGCGCGTTACATAAGTAGCGCGTTACTCCCAACACTGTCCACTAGTATGTATGTAATGTCCACTAGTATGTATGTCTTTAGCTGTAGCTATAGGCAACCTCCCTTGTTCACTACCTTTTATTTACATTATCCCTAGTTGAACTTAAAATTTCTAATTTTCTTTGCATTGTATATACAGTATTTTACAAGGCGTAATTATTAATGTACATGTATATATTTTGGGTATTTTGTGCATTATTACACCAGAATTTGTCACTTAGTTACAGAGCTTGTTATCGTATTGACTATAATGATCGTGACGTAGCTAACTGCTTTGAATGCAAGCGTCGTATAAAAGGACGACAAGTAATCAAATTAGATACAGAAGAAGGTGAAGATCATATTAGTATGGGCATAAATGAATACACCCTATATGAAATTAAGACACCAGTCGCAGGAAGTGGTTACTATCCAAACAACAGAATTTGCACATATTCTTTGATACCACGTAAATACAATCATGTGTTTAGCTATGTCTTTGATGATTTCGAATTTGACTTTGAGAAAGGTGGCTCAAAAGGTACATGTTATGATCAGGGGCGGATCCAGAGTTTGGAAAGAGGGGGGGCACCTTTCTGAAAAACAGTTGAAGACCAAAAAAAAAAAAAAAAAAAAAAAAAGGTCACGACAATAATAGCTAGTTATCCTTACCAACTATATAACGTCTGTTATGTAAAGTAAAATCCTATTTATAGCTTCATAGGTAAGCTACACTGCCTCATGAACATTGTGACTGCTTTATTAGAGTAATTGACTGCTCTATTAGAGTATCTCAATCTTGTATGCAATTTCTTGAAGGGGGGGGGGGGGGGGGGGGGCATTTGCCCCAAATGCCCCATCCTGGATCCGCCACTGATGATAGCATGGAATTTGAACATCGTGACACCATGAATAATGTGGTCAAATTGCTTCAATGTGGAAGAAGAGTTGACCCCAGTCTGAATAAAGGTGGAAGTACACTGGTTGATGTTGAATTCACATTTAAGTCAGATCGTCGAACTCGTGGAATTCGTCATAGAGGAGCTGACTTTCGCATAGCAGAATATGATCCTACTGTGAGTCTGTGTAGCATAAAGACTTGGTACATAAGGACTTAGTACATAAAGACTAAAAGAGACAGACACCTGCTTAAATGCATTACATACAGTATACATATACATTTGGATTACAGTTTTTCTGATCCAAACAATATAATTGGACAGCAAAGCAGTTTCAGATTGAAATTTATGTATGCACAAACCTTTGTTAATGTACAAAAATGGGTGCCTGGTGTTGTCAAACTTGTTCACCATAAAAAAATTATAAGAAGGTTAGCAACATTATAACTACATACTGGACACTGTGTATCACCTTATTTACTAACTGCTTTGGATGATGTGCCTTCCTCAGTTTGCAAAATTGTTCTTAATGAATGATGACATAATAATGCAGACTCCACACATGTAATGCAATGTCAAGAACTAGTGGTGCAACCAGTGTACTCAGAACAATGTATTTATTTGTTGGTGCTAATGCAACAACAATTTCATGACTACCACTTAACTTGAAATTAAAAGCATTGCCTTTTGCAGCCAACAATTTACAATAATTATTAAGTGTGCCTGCATACTGTATGTAAAAGTAATTCTAAATTCCAATCAAACTCCAGTACATGTTTAGTTCATTAATTATGTAAAGTTACAGTAGGAATTTATTTCGTCTGATAGGCAGCAGGTGTTCCAGGCTTAAAAGGATCTAAAGGAAGAAGGGGGTTTCCTGGTAGGAGAGGACAGACTGGGCCAGAAGGAGATATGGGAGTACTTGGTAAAAAAGGTGATGTGGGAGGTACAGGACCTGATGGAGCTCAAGGTGAAAAAGGAAATAAAGGTCTAAAAGGATCTGTAGGGACTACTGGAGAAAAAGGAATAAGAGGGCCTAAAGGAAATCCAGGTATGATACAGATCTGTATGTGCACTGTATGTGTATGCATATAATAAAAATGATAACTTGTTTGTTTGTTTGTAAAGGTCTCCCCGGGCTACCTGGTACACCGTGTGAATGTCCTGGAACTCCATCACTATATTGTGTATCTCGTTAGTTAATACTTAATACGTACATATAATCATACTAAAAGTCGTAGTACTACTACATTATTCACAAATTAGCTTGCCATTGAAGAATTTATCTTCACATTGCAAGTCTACTATATACACTGTACTTGCTTAAAAATTATCTAGCTATGTAACTCATCACATATTTACAGTAGCTTCCAAGCAAGAATATATACAGACTTGAGTCTGTTATCCTTTATAATTACCCATACTGTTTTTGAAAACAGCCTATTATACTCATATTCATGCTTTCTTGTTTCCAATTATGCCAAAACTTTCAAGTTATGTAAAACATTGTATCAAAGCTAGCTGCAACTGTAACATAAATATTTGCTTATATTTTCATTGTAAATGGCTTGTACCTAGGGTACTCATGATATACAGTGGCTCAATGCTAAAATCGATGCTTTGATAAACACCAGAACAGTTGTATTTAGTTATTATCAATTTTTTTGTGGAGATTTGTATGTTAAATGATCTAATAGTATTAATTTTCATTGCAAATTTTATTTCTCTGTACAGCAGCTCCTCCAAAGTTCTACCTATTATGCTAGCATTATGCTTGATGATTTGCCTACCTAGAATTTATGCTAGAATATAGTAGAAGATAGTTCCTCTAAATTTGCAAATAAAAAAATCCTTGCATTGATTAAGACATCTTTTTGTAATTGTTTTTCTGTCTGACTCCAGAGTGTTTAATGTTTGTGACCAACATACATAACTTTCGCAAAACACATTTGTCAAGTTCAAAAGTTTATATGTTTATGGTATAAAATGTTTCTAAAACACTTTTGATGCTTTTCTCACATACGTAACCACTGTAATGTTTCGTAACTTTCTCGATGCTAATTTTATAGCAAATGGAGAACCTGGTGATCCAGGAGATATTGGGAGAAGAGGTGAAACAGGACCAAGTGGTTTTCGTGGCGAACAAGGTCTCGCTGGTGCAAATGGAAGGAGTGGGGCACGTGGTAAGATAACTTTTATGAATAATTATCAAAATCTTAGACCTGATCAGAAACATATTCATAGTTGACTTCATAGAAGGAAAATCTAGGCCTGGTCAGATGCACATTCAAGTAAATTGTATAGAAGCAAAAGAAGCAACTTTACATTTCTGCTGGTCACTGTAAAGCACTAACAACAACAAAAACAACAATTTCACTAGTTAGATTACAACTAACTATATTATTCTCAATATGGAGACCTCAGACATAACTAGTGTTCAGCGCAGAGTCACCAATTACAACTAGCTTCACCTCAAACTGAACTTTTTACCTCTAATATATGAACTGAATGATCTAATGTTTCTAGTCAAATCTTTAATACTCCAACAGATAATTTTGACGTTGAAAGCATAATTCAGATCTGAAGTCTATACCTGAAACTATGTCATCCCAGAACAGTATCTGCTAATCACAGTCACTTTATTTCAATTGCATTTTAAGACTTTGGAACCATCAACCTGTCATTAACATGCTAACTTGAGCACATACAAACTTATCCTTGCCTCCTCAAACAAAAATTATTAAACATCTATGGGACCATTTTGCAGTTAACTTTAACACTGATTTAACATGTTAATTTCTTCTTCTATGTCCATGCCACTGATACTAAAAACAACCAATTCCTATCTAATAATTATTGTTAGTCACATTTGTGACCTGATTTTGGAAAATCAGTCACATTTGATAACTCAAATATTTATGACCAAAATTAAGTATTCCAAGCAATTAATCAGCTTTACAATGATTGCAATTGTTAGTCAGTACCTTTAATTACTACAAATTCTGAGAAAAAATCTAGCAAGTGCCACAGGGGCGGTGGAGCAGGCCAAAGAGTGAGGGGGCCAGGCCAGCTGTACGCTGCAGACCATAAAAAATAATAATTTTAAAAACTGTAACTACCTGCTGACAATAGCTGCCCTCCACCAACTATTCTCCTTATTTATAACTATATGCATACGTAGCTAAGTATAGCTTGCCACATTGCTTCTCTGAATACTATGACTGCTATTTAGATCTAGACTGTTCTATTAGAGTAGCTCAACCTTTTCTTACTATTCCCCCCCATCTCCACCACCTATGAGGTGCCAAACTGTCTTAATGGTAAAACAGTGAATTTCTAATTATTTCACGCATGACATTAAGACAGTCACATTTATAATTGTAACAATATAATTATTATATATGTACATATAGTTTACCAATGAAGTAAATTTATAAGTCCATAAATTGTTGCTTGTAATTTGTACATTTTTCTATCTGAGGGCACAGGTTTCCCACAGATCTTTACTACAGGCTCTATTGTATTAAAAACAAATAATACAAATAATGTCCACGTATCTTAAGGAAAACCATTATGGTATATAGGTCTCTGTGGTGATCCGGGACAGCTTGGTAATGAAGGAAATCCAGGTATCAGAGGACCTGCAGGACCACCCGGCTTACCAGGTGCTCCAGGAGAACCAGGACTATCTCGTTGCCCAGGACTTAGCAAGAGAGATATTGAAAATCTGCGAGTTGTAGTAAATAAACTCTCTTCCAATGTGCCTATGCATGAGAGCTACTTTGACGCATGGAGAGGTCACAATCTTCCACTAAAACCAAATGAAATTATTTTAAGGCACTACTTAGAAGAAGATAATGAGATAAACAAATCTACCAGTTTTAACTACACTCATACATCATCTGATAAAAGTCAGTTTCACATTAGGAGAGGAAATATATTGACTACATGGGCAACCAGCAAACAAGAAATGCTAGCTAAACTTGAAGTATATGAAAAGTAAGTGTTACTTATCAAACTGTTACAATACCCTTCAATTCACTGTTCAGTTGATATGTCAAACTATATTTCATGCATTTCAAATACAACATTGTCTAATTTATCTGTGTGATTTTATGTGTACACTAGACATCTAGATTTGGATTTAGAAGATCAAAGAATAAGACGTTCAGCAGCATCAATATACAGAGGTTTTCCTAATGTATCATCGTTTTGTCCCAAAGGTCACCAAGGATTACGTGGAGCTCCTGGACCATCTGGTCCTCCAGGTGATAAAGGTGAACAAGGACCAGTTGGCGTTCCTGGACCAAAAGGTATGTAACCATTAGTAACTATTAAATGTGCCATCTACTTGGTTGAAGTTACACTTTTCCACATGTATAGCTGTTGATAATACAATACGATTTCACACTTTTTAAATTAAATGTTGTAAGTGTACAGTACCACTAGCATTGAAGTGTAAATTGACTGTATCTTCTGAAAATTCTTATTACCTCACTTACTAGGATACATCAACTCCATACCATAAGGCATGAACATGCACTGATCACATTGACTTCCCTTGTGTATCGTCCTATTATAATAATAATATCCTGTATATAACTAGTACTGTATTATATAGCACGTATTTCAGATAAACACTGCATGTAAATCTGGGGATGTTGAATTAACTTTGTGTGAGTAAACTTTGTGAATTGTATGCTTAAAATAAAAATCTTTTGTTGCCACAACATTATGGCAACAATGAAAACAAAAATAATAATTATAATAACAAATGACACTTTTATTTATTGCTTTGTCCAAAATATTACAATTTATTTTACACAAACGTTTTCGATATAACATTGGTATACAGTTACATAATAACATGTTGTGGCATTTACAGGTTGTGTAGACTTCCAAAGGTTGAAAATCATAGCTAATGAGTATACCATACTTTTATATGTGACCGAATTTAAGAAAATCACCCTTATTGTCATGCCTGGAACAATTAGAACTTTTGAAACTAGCATGGTGCTGCTAATAGCAGAAAACACTTTTCAAATATTTCTGAACATTTTCTTGTACAGTAATTCAAGGTATCTATGGTTTATTCTACCCTTAAATGGGTAGAAATTAAACTTGTAATGCTGTGTTTCAGAACTAAACATTAATGTGTGTTGGATGCACCCATATGGGTGATTTTCCAAAATTTGGTCACATAATTATGTTTCTAGGCTTAGTAATCAGTAGCATCCAAGAAATGGTGTTATATAAATTGAAGTATTTACAAATTTAGAATCTATTCATAATTATGTGCGTGTGTAAAAAACTGACTACTTATGAATTTTTAAACTCCTTACTTTCTTATAAGTACCATATATGCATATATACGTATCATTGTCAACCAAATTATGCAATACTTTTGTTGGTTATAGGTCCACGTGGTGATCCAGGAGACATTGGCAGTAAAGGATGTCTTGGAGAAGCTGGAAAACAAGGCCAACCAGGAGCTATTGGACCTCCTGGTAGAGTTGGTAAACCAGGACCACCAGGTAGAAGAGGATTACCATGTGAAGATCAGGTACTTTAGTTATCATTAATAAATATAATGATGTTTTGGTTTTCGACTGGTTTTGTATTCAAGATACCCATAAATATATTAAGTACTAAAAGCAGTCAATATGAACATCATAAAAGCCCAGAGTTTATGTGAAGAAAAGCAATTAATAATATATTTTACACTCAAATGGATTTTGTACTAGGATTTTCCATTACATTTTAAAGACTTTAGGATAAAATAAGCAGTGTAAATCGGGAGCCTGTATTCTGCGGAATACAGAATAGCGGAATACAGAATAGCGGAATAACGGAATAGCAGAATAACCTAATAAGCGAAAATCACATTCTAAATATTTTGTTATTGTTTATAGCCTCTATAACGTTTTAATATACATTCCTCACCTCGTAGAGAACACAATCACGGTGGCACCGATCCTCTTTAAATAGGATATGTACAAAGATGTTTACAAATACTCTTTCTTACCATGAACAATTATTCAATGGAACCAACTACCTATCTCTGATATTGACAAGATTGACATTGACACTTTTAAGAACAATCTGTTTGGTATTGTGTGTAATTGTAATGGACATTAGCGTGTTGCCTCTGGTGGGCTTTGCTAATTAATAGTAATAAAAAGATATTCACTCTAGAACAATCTAACTAAGCTAAACTACCATCAAATACACTTCACTACTTAATCGCTAGAAAACTAGAAGTTCTTTGTGCTATACTTGCTCATACCAGCTGTCACACACGAGCAACTGCTCAAATTTATTAGAGTTATATACGAAGTGTTAGAGCTGAGAGGTCCTTCACTTCCAGAAATGTCGTCGATGACCATAGAAATTTGGCAATTTTTATTAGAAATGTAGAATTTTTGTTGGGAATTCAGAAATATTAACTGAAATTTTAAATACATAAATCCATACGATTAAAATTTTTATAATGTTTGGCATTGAATTTTGATTATTTTATTAGTGTAAGTTTATATTGCATGGATTTATATGTGTATATACATGAGGCCAGATGCAAGGAAGAGGGGTCACTATCAATAGAAGACGTATAGCGCCATCTAGATTATACGCACTAGCATTTGTCCGTAATCTGCTTTGTAAATTTGTTGTATACTTTCGAGCTGATTCGATTCCCACTGTGCAAAGGCCACAGTGCAAGTCATTTTGGTGTGTCCGTGGATTACTGGTGAGTGTTTTATTCAAATTCCTACCTCACCCCAACCATGATAGAGTCACGACGGCTTACCAGACCTCTAGTGAACCGTTTGGCTCGGCTTGAACCCATACTGAAACCATAATACAGTAGCCTAAGGCACGGAATATACTACAACTCAAGCTACAACTTCGTAGCACCCAAGAATTTCCAAGCCAGAAATTCGGAAATTTGGTAGAAATTTATCCAGAAATTAGAAATTTGGTTGGCAAATTTCCATATTTCGAAATTTCGTAGATGGATTTTGTATGTGAAGGACCCCCCCGGTTAGAGCCGAGGTTGGAGCTCTGATGTTATTTGAAACACTTTAGGAAATGGTAACAGAGTTATAAGAAAGGTCAGATTATTCCATGTATGCAGGGTAGCCACCTAGGGGGTGGATTGTTTTATCCTAAACTATTCGGCCAGTTAGCTAGCTAGCTGCTCGTGTGTGACAGCTGGTATGAGCAATTATAGCACAAAGAACTTCTAGTTTTCTAGCGATTATGTAGTGAAGTGTATTTAACAGTAGTTTAGCTTTGTTCTAGAGTGAATATCTTTGTACATATCCTATTTGAAGATCTTCCCGAGGATCGGTGCCATCGTGATTGTGTTCTCTACGAGGTGAGGCCCGGAATGTATATTAAAACATTATAGAGGCTATAAACAATAACAAAATATTTAGAATGTGATTTTCGCTTATTCCGTTATTCTGCTATTCCGTTATTCCGCAGAACACAGGCTCCTGTGTAAATCTGTTCCTCGAAAATGCATAAAATAACAATCCATAATATGTAGCTATCTGCTTTGTAGATTGGCATACCTGGCCAGCGTAAAAAACGAGAAGTTGTTACTGGACCACCAGGGGAGAAAGGGTGCAAAGGTGATCGTGGTGATCCAGGACAAAGTGGAGTGAGAGGCTTCACAGGAAATCCTGGTCATCCTGGGATTAATGGACTTGATGGTGCTAGTGGAAGCAAAGGAGAAAGAGGTCTGTAGTTGAAGAACACAACACTTTAGAAGTATTTGTCATTGTACTTGAATAGGAGTTGATGGAACAAAAGGACCTAGAGGATTACCGGGGTCTAGGGGTCTTCCTGGAGTCACTGGCCCTCCTGGCTTCCCAGGCCAACCAGGCTGTGTTTGTAAACTGTTTAAGGTCATTCTGAATGAGCTTTTCATTATCCAACCTTCTGGAGGTGAAGTATATCAAAACACTATCAATACTGTTACTACTCAGATATTGCCTGGACCACCAGGCCCACTTGCAAACACATTTTGCATCCCAGGTCAGTCACTGTGTCTTCTAGTAATAGTGTGTCTAGATTAACTCTCCATAACACTGTGCAAAAAAATGTGTTTCCTGAGATTTCATTCATAACATTCCCTTCAGTCAAAAACACCCGAATGTGCATAATTCCTGGAGTATAAAGGAAACATAAATGGAATTGTGTAAGGAATTGTCACAATTAATTTAATATTCAGTAATTTATGTTAAGGAATGTGCAAAATTCCTTGCAGGAAATGTACATGAATTATGACAATTTGGGAGAAACTTATACATTTCCTGCATTACAGAAACACCATAGAAACATAATAATTATATTTTGCACAGTGTAATGTACACTTGTACATGGGCCACAAAAGCGTATATACTGGATTTTTCTTCTTAGGGAAGCATTCGTGTTAAATGTTAAATAGAGGTTTCATGCAGGTCCCCCTGGAGAACCAGGAGACAGTGGCTCACCAGGTCCTAAGGGCTTCACTGGTGACAGAGGAATGCCCGGAAATCTTGGAGAAGAAGGAGAAGTTGGTCCTAAAGGAAGAGAAGGTAGCAAAGGTTTCAGAGGGGAAGCTGGTGAACCAGGTATCGTAATGTTACTTTCTAAATCATAAAGTATTATCATCCACCACAATTTGAAAAAAATTGGTAATAAGGGTAGGCTGTATGCAAGCAATTTACATCCTCTGTTCTACTGCAACTAGCCACCAATGTTTCACTGCTGCACTCATAATGAGTGCTAATTTATGATGCAAAAAGCTAAGCAGTGATGCAGGTTGGGATGAAAACTTTATAATTACTTTTATGTGACCATAAGTACAAGAGGGTGAATTTCTAGTAGTACTGATTATTATAGGATCTGTTGGAATAACTGGGGCAGTGGGAGACGATGGTCCTCCAGGAATTGCTGGCCCTGATGGACCACCTGGTCGAATATGTGCTCATAAAGGAAGAAATGCTAGAGCCAGTAAGTCTCAATCAGAGTGCATGTGACAGTGACAGCACTGCCTATAATTGTGTAAGTTAACATGTAATTTATGTACACTGAGCTTAAATCTATTATCAAGACACACGGTAGTGTGTCGTGCGGCCCAAGAAGCCGGCGCGCCACACCGTGAGTATATTGACAGGAAGAACGAAAACGTCATTTTCACACCTTTGTATCTCAGTGATCACTTATCTGATTGGAACCAAATTTGCTACACAGTTTCCCGCCAGCCAAGGGAGTCTACATTGCAAATGTGAAGGAAATCGCTCCAGCCATTTCCGAGATACGAGCTGCCAAAGTTTCGTGTTTTTTTCTTCGTTTTTTTTCTTCTTCTTCTTCGTCTTTTCGCACACTTGCAAAAATTGCTATAACAAGCAAACGCGTACTCCGATCGCCTTGAAATTTGGCACACAGAAAGGGAGTCCAAAGGCGAATCCTAGCATCAAATTTGGTACAAATCCGATGAATGGTTCAGGAGTTATGACCGATTATTCGCGTAAAACAAGATCGATTTGTTGTCACGCCTACAGGGTAAACCGCTTCATGGAATGAGTTGAAAATTGCTATGTAGATGGAGTAACCATCGTAGGAGTGCCTTTTGGTGGTTTGAAAGGAATCGAGATAAAGACCACGGAGATATGACACAAAACCCAACCTGTGTCACAATTACGCGATCGATTTTTATGAATAAAAAAGTATTAGTTTTCACACCTGCTAGGCAAACCGCTTAGAGCAATGAGCTGAAAATCGGTGTATAGCTGGAATACTCTTCATAGAAAGTCCTTGCAGTAGTACAGAAGAATCGGATTACAAACCACTGAGTTATGATTCGAAATCCAACTCCGTGTAGCAAATGCGAGATCGAGATACTCTAATAGAACAGTCACCCTAATAGAGCATTCGGCTAATTTATTTACTCCATTATAGAATTTTATTACATCACAAGTTAATCTTATAGACAGTTCAGCAAGAAGACAGTCACCATGCGGAGAGTTAAGCAAATATACCACTATAGAGATTCAGAACATTACAAGTCACACTGAAGAAAGTTCAGCTATAAACAAGTCATGCACTGTGTAGAGAATTCAGCTACAATTAAGTCACTCTCTAGAGAATTTAGTTACACAGAATTCAGCTACACACAAGTCACTGTGGAGAGAGTTCTGCTACAAACAAATTACCCTTTAGAGTGATCAGCTACAAACAAAACACTTTGCAGGGTGTTCAACTGCAGCAAATCAATTACCTTTAGAGCGATCGGCAATGAACAAATCAACACAAATCTACCTGTAGAGAGATCAGCTAGAAACAAATCACCCTGAAGAGAGTTCAGCTACAAAAAAATCACCCTGTAGAGACATCAGCTAGAAACTAGACACAATGTAAGGAGTTCAGCTACAAGCAATCACCCTGTAGAGAGTTCAGCTAAAACAAATCAACCTGCAGAGAGATCAGCTACAAACAAATCACCTTATAGAGAGTTCAGCTACAAACAGATTACCTGTAGAGAGATCGGCTACAAACAAATCAACCTGCAGAGAGATCAGCTATATACACACAAATCAACTTGTAGAGAGATCAGCTACAAACAAATCACCCTGTAGAGAGATCAGCTAGAAACTACACACAATGTAAGGAGTTCAGCTACAAACAAATCACCCTGTAGAGATATCAGCTACAAACTAGACACAAAGTAAGGAGTTCAGCTACAAGCAAATTACCCTGTAGAGAGTTCATCTACAAACAAATCAACCTGTAGAGCAATCAGCTAGAAACAAATCACCCTGAAGAGAGGTCAGCTACAAAAAATCACCCTGTAGAGAGATCAGCTAGAAACAAATCACCCTGAAGAGAGGTCAGCTACAAAAAAATCACCCTGTAGAGAGATCAGCTACAAACAAATTGCCCTGTAGAGAGATCGGCTACAAACAAATCAACCTGCGGAGAGATCAGCTACACACAAATCAACTTGTAGAGAGTTCAGCTACAAACAAATTACCATGTAGAGAGATCGGCTACAAACAAATCAGCCTGTAGAGAGTTCAGCTAAAACAAATCAACCTGCAGAGAGATCAACTACAAACAAATCACCTTATAGAGAGTTCAGCTACAAACAAATTACCCTATAGAGAGATCGGCTACAAACAAATCAACCTGCAGAGAGATCAGCTACACACAAATCAACTTGTAGAGAGATCAATTACAAACAAATCACCCTGTAGAGAGATCAGCTAGAAACTACACACAATGTAAGGAGTTCAGCTACAAATAAATCACCTTATAGAGAGTTCAGCTACAAACACATCACTCTGTAGAGAGATCAGCTAGAAACTGGACACAATGTAAGGAGTTCAGCTACAAGCAAATCACCCTTTAGTGAGTTCAGCTACAAACAAATCAACCTGCAGTGAGATCACCTACAAAAAAGCACCTTGTACAGAGTTCAACTACAAACAAATTACCCTGTAGAGAGATCGGCTACAAACAAATCAACCAGTAGAAAGATCAACTACACACAAATCAACTTGTAGAGAGATCAGCTACAAACAAATCTACCTGTAGAGAGATCAGCTAGAAACAAATCACCCTGAAGAGAGTTCAGCTACAAAAAATCGCCCTGTAGAGACATCAGCTAGAAACTAGACACAATGTAAGGAGTTCAGCTACAAGCAATCACCCTGTAGAGAGTTCAGCTACAAACAAATCACCTTATAGAGAGTTCAGCTACAAACAGATTACCTGTAGAGAGATTGGCTACAAACAAATCAACCTGCAGAGAGATCAGCTATATACACACAAATCACCCTGTAGAGAGATCAGCTAGAAACTACACACAATGTAAGGAGTTCAGCTACAAACAAATCACCCTGTAGAGAGATCAGCTACAAACTAGACACAAAGTAAGGAGTTCAGCTACAAGTAAATTACCCTGTAGAGAGTTCATCTACAAACAAATCAACCTGTAGAACAATCAGCTAGAAACAAATCACCCTGTAGAGAGATCAGCTAGAAACAAATCACCCTGAAGAGAGGTCAGCTACAAAAAAATCACCCTGTAGAGAGATCAGCTACAAACAATTGCCCTGTAGAGAGATCGGCTACAAACAAATCAACCTGCAGAGAGATCAGCTACACACAAATCAACTTGTAGAGAGTTCAGCTACAAACAAATTACCCTGTAGAGAGATCGGCTACAAACAAATCAGCCTGTAGAGAGTTCAGCTAAAACAAATCAACCTGCAGAGAGATCAGCTACAAACAAATCACCTTATAGAGAGTTCAGCTACAAACAAATTACCCTATAGAGAGATCGGCTACAAACAAATCAACCTGCAGAGAGATCAGCTACACACAAATCAACTTGTAGAGAGATCAATTACAAACAAATCACCCTGTAGAGAGATCAGCTAGAAACTACACACAATGTAAGGAGTTCAGCTACAAATAAATCACCTTATAGAGAGTTCAGCTACAAACACATCACTCTGTAGAGAGATCAGCTAGAAACTGGACACAATGTAAGGAGTTCAGCTACAAGCAAATCACCCTTTAGTGAGTTCAGCTGCAAACAAATCAACCTGCAGTGAGATCACCTACAAAAAAGCACCTTGTACAGAGTTCAGCTACAAACAAATTACCCTGTAGAGAGATCGGCTACAAACAAATCAACCAGTAGAAAGATCAGCTACACACAAATCAACTTGTAGAGAGATCAGCTACAAACAAATCACCCTGTAGAGAGATCAGCTAGAAACTAGTCACAATGTAAGGAGTTCAGCTACAAGTAAATCACCCTGTAGAGAGTTCAGCTAAAACAAATCAACCTGCAGAGAGATCAGCTACAAATAAATCACTTTATAGACAGTTCAGCTACAAACAAATTACCTTGTAGAGAGATCGGCTGCAAATTAATCAACCTGCAGAGAGATCAGCTACACACAAATCAACTTGTAGAGAGATCAGCTACAAACAAATCACCCTGTAGAGAGATCAGCTAGAAACTAGATACAATGCAAGGAGTTCACCTACAAGCAAAGTGAGTTCAGCTACAAACAAATCAACCTGCAGTGAGATCACCCACAAAAACGCACTTGTACAGAGTTCAGTTACAAACAAATCACCCTGTAGAGAGATCAGGTAGAAGAAATCACCTTGTAGAGAGTTCAGCAACAAAGAAACCACCATGTAGAGAGTTCAGCTGCAAACAAATCACCCAGTAGAAAGATCAGCTAGAAGAAGTTACCTTGTAGAGAGTTCATTTACAAAGAAACCATCATATAGAGAGTTCAGCTACAAAGAAATTACCCCGTAGAGAGATCAGCTAGAAGAAGTCACCTTGTAAAGAGTTTAGCTACAAAGAAACCATCATGTACAGAGTTCAGCTACAAAGAAACCACCTGTACAGAATTCAACTACAAACAAATCACCCTGTATAGAGATCAGCTAGAAGAAGTTACCTTGTAGATAGTTCAGCTACAACAATTCACCCTGTAGAAAGATCAGCTAGAAGAAGTCACCTTGTAGAGTGTTTAGTTACAAAGAAACCATCATGTAGAGAGTTCAGCTGCAAACAAATCACTCTGTAGAGAGTTCAGCTACAAAGAAACCGCCATGTAGAGAGTTCAGCCTCATACAAACCACCTTGTAGAGAATTCAACTACAACAAATCACCCTGTAGAGAAGAAGTTACCTTGTAGAGAGTTCAGCTACAAAGAAACCACCATGTAGAGAGTTTAGCTGCAAACAATTCACCTGTAGAGAGTTCAGCTAGAAACAAATCACCCTGTAGAGAGATCAGCTGGACGAAGTCACCTTGTAGAGAGTTCAGCTACAAAGAAACCATCATGTAGAGAGTTCAGCTGCAAACAAATCACCCTGCAGAGAGTTCAGCTACAAAAAAATCACCCTGTAGAGAGTTCAGCTAGATGAAGTCACCTTATAGAGAGTTCAGCTACAAAGAAACCATCATGTAGAGAGTTCGGCTATAAAGACACCACCATGTAGAGAGTTTAGCTGCAAACAAATCACCTGTAGAGAGTTCAGCTACAAAGAAACCATCCTGTATATAGTTCAGCTACATTTCAAGTCACCCAGTAGAGAGATCAGCCGCAAAAAAAATCCTGTAGGGAATAATGAGCATGTAATAAATATATGTATATAAATTGTATAATTACTAATAAAATCAAAAATAATTGAAGTACTAAAATTCTTCTTTAAGTTCTTTTCTTCTTCCTGTGGTAAAGAAAAAAACACATGGGTTAAAAAAGCCCCAAAGCCAGCCATAGGCCGGCTTTGCAGTATACAAATACAAAAAGAAGTGATATCTAATCAAAAACAGCCAAGCTGTAAAAAAAGGTGCGGCCCCCATAAAGGCCATGGTGAAAAAAAGATGTGAAATCCAAGGTGGTGGCCAAGAAATGGCTGTGATGGTAGATTAATGGTTACATTTTAATAACGGCAATTCAGGTGAATTTTGTGCCTCTTGGTCTTGGCACCAAATTCACCTGAATTGTTGTTATTAAAATGTAACCATTAACCTACCATCACAGCCATTTCTTGGCCGCCACCTTGGATTTCACATCTTTTTTCACCATGGCCTTTATTGGGGCCGCACCTTTTTTTACAGCTTGGCTGTTTTTGATTAGATGCTCTTTATAACTGATCTTGCTACATGCCACTAAGTTTATACGTTAACTTACTCCCTGCTGCTACACTGACTGTCAGTAGCCTTCTTGACAAATTGACAAGAAAACTTACCCAATATGGTTGTTGGAATTGCCAGCTAATTTTTGTGCCATTATGCCACAAATTTCAATCTGAAACACAGCCATGACTAGCAATTATGTAAAACAAGAGATGTACCTGTGTCAATTGTTTCCAACAAAATTTGGGGTATAATAAACAGGCAACTGATAGTAGTAAGCAAAATGGTGGTATGATAGGTGCAGTTTTGATACTGGAAAACTTTACACATTTAGTTTGTTTGTGAGTCACACACAACACATCATGATCAGCAAAGTGCAGCTTCTTAAAGAAATGAAAATTGAGTTACCCTAATAGAACATCAGAGCTTTGCAGTTGGGAATGGCCAATTAACAGAGATTAGTGCTAAGCAAACAGGGTTTGAGCAAGTTACTTAGCATGAGAATACTTTCTGGGTAGAATAAGTAAAACAGACTTCTCCCTACATTGCTGCAACTGCACACAATATAGTGAATGTTTAGCTATATGTATACAGTACAGGTTGTAAATTATCAATAATATACATTGTACTGTTATTGGAAGTACTGAAATTCAATGACTTTATATAACAAAAGAGTATAAAGGTATAATATATGAGAATTAATGATGTCAGCACACATTTTGTAAAGCTGTTTATGAACAAACTTGCTTGTACAGTTAGCGATGAATGCCCTCCTGGAAGAAAAGGTGTAAAAGGAGCAAGGGGAGCTCGAGGACCCCGTGGTTACCTTGGAGCACAGGGACCTAAAGGAGTACAAGGTGTTCCCGGAATACCTGGTATAAATGGTCCCAAGGGAAACAGAGGATTACCAGGTCATCCAGGCAGACGAGGCCCTACAGGTCAAGTTGGTGTACAAGGACCCCCTGGACCACCTGGATTACCGGGAACTCCTGGAAGCTCTGAGTTCTGTCCTGAATTTGATGGAGTTGATTTGGGACTGGTAAATAAAAATACATATTTTGAGCAGTATGTTTAAATTTTGTCTACAAATGTCTTCTCTAAATTATATACCTTATATGTCATTATTTCTACAGTTGCAACCTAATCCAAAAGAATATGAAGCCATTCAGCGATTGGTCTTCAGGAAGGAAAGGAATTTTGCCTGCTCTTTAAGAGATGCCAGTCAGCCACTACTTCAACAGCTGGCTATTAACTATTGCTATGCTGGTCAAGACAGGGACATAGGACTGTAGAATGAAATACTCTCCTTTTATGCACATTTTCATCTCAATTTGTCTTGTACATAGCTACATACAGTACAACATGTACAGAGTTCAAGATGTTTGTCTACAAAAGTTAATAGTGCAGTGTTAGAAAAGTACAAGCTTAATATATAACAAGTACATTTAGTTGTACATGTTATTTCTGCTTTTTTTTGTAGCAAAATGGCTCACTCTTACTGTTAAAATTAGTTTTGTGCATGTGTAGAATTAAGTTGTTTCTCACTGATACACACTTTATTCCCATTTGACTACATAATTACTAGCTCCTAACTACACTTAAAATGTGCTACAGTACATTAGTTAGTAATGACTGTCACTGTACAAATTCTGTTTAGGTTTTTAGCAGGTACTGTTTATATAATTATAAATACATAGACAGGATCTTAGAAATCAGTTCTCTTGAAAATGCTGACAACCTCTGAATATTGAATTGCTATGATATAGTTTGAGACCTACTATAGTAGAACGGAATAGCACCAAAAAAATGAGCATTTCGTGCACTTTGTGATGCTATGAAACTTTCCACACAAATTGTGCTCCTTGTGACATTATGTTTTTTGATATAGAGCCATCACGGATTTGATCTTTGGGGACCATTTTTCATTAAAATTAATCATTCTTGTCTTTATCTCCCTGAGGCATTATTTTACACTATTAAAACATGGTATCAAATTAAAGATGTTGATCTATGAATTTTGTTTGAAGTTAGTATCTCATTCCACTACAAAGTTATGATCATTTTTATAAGTCATAAAATTCTTTGCCCTTGGGGTGTAAATTACTAATGGGCAAGTAATTCATAGAATTTCATGGCTAATATAAATCATATGCAATCACCTATTGGCTTTCAAATAAAAGCGGAGTAGTTTGTTTTAGCAGCACATTTAAATATGAAACTGTGCAAAATGATGCCTCAGGGAGATAAAGACAATTTTCAATACAAAAATGGCTGTAAAGGTCACCAAAGGTCAAATATGCAATGGCATTGTATCAAAAGAGTATGTCACAAGGAATACAACTTTTATGGAAAGTTTCATAATTGTATCAAAAAATGCACAACTATTGTACTATGCCACTCTTACTATAGTCAGTACACGTTCACCTGAGCCCCCTCCAAATATAGTATATCAAAGAGGTGAACATGTGTTCACTCCCAATGGTTTTGTACTGGAACAAGCATGTTTTCATGTTGCAAACATGTTTGCACGCCTGAATCGTCCGTACTAAAATAATGTATGGGATATTGTAAAAGCCTCATAACTCACTTGTTCTTGCCCATAACAAAGCGCTTTTTGATAAACAGTTCTGGTGTTTGAAGGGCTTCACAGTGCTACTAAATGTTTGAACAGCTGGCCCTTGTAACAAGAATTATTAACAAGAAATGAGGGCTCAGGTGAATGCAAACAGACTATACTATAAGGGTTTAAAACTTTAAGCAAAGCTGAGAGTTCATAAAGCCACAAATTAAAGATCTGTCTCTAACTGATTTGGGTGTATGATAGATGAATTGATTGTGGGTCGAGTATAACATCATCGTGTCATCATATCTGGTACAAAATGTAAATCCACAATCATTCTCCACATTGTTATTTATGAAAGAGCATTCAATGATCTGCAATGCCTCCAAGCAGATCATTGATCATCTGTGAGACCTGCAATGCTACTCAACACATCAGTGAGGTGTGCTATTGTGGTGACTCCATCAACTGGGGATATGCAGGAGGTCTTAAGCCATATTAGAGAAACTCTCCAGAGGTCTCTTAGTGACTTAATGATTTTAAAGGCCTTATTACCTCCCAAAGATCAAAGGGTTTTATGTATGCCATTTTCTAAAGCTATTGAAAACAATCAGAGGAAAGTTGCTGTTTGTATTAAAGAAATTTTGTTTACTTATACACTGTCACTCAGATATGCACGGCTAGCTGTGTACTTTATACAACACTCAAATAAGTGACTGGATTTTGGAAAATCACCTTTATGGGCGCATTGTTGATTCAGAGAAAAACGTATTTTAATAATTTAAAGCTTTGTTACTCACCAGCCTTGGCAGCTACACATTTGGATTTTTCAGCAAAGTTGGAGCAATTCACAACCTTTAAGAGTGGCTAGTGGCCAAGGTAATCCTAGTAGAGTTTCCCACCATTTTAGATAGGTTTTTTCACCAGTGTTGCTGTATCACGCGTCCTCAAAAAGGGGTGGGGGGTGGTGGGGCAGGCAAGAGATAGACTAAAAAATGGATGAGAATGTTAACTGAAGGCACCAGACCACAAAACAGTCTGTCAGAGGCAGGAAATAGTTGTTCACAAACCTGTATAGACGTCTGGGGTGGTTATACAGGTCGCCAGAGAACAGTCCACTAAAAGCAGACCCGACAAGTTGAAGGTGAGTTTGATATGGAAATTGTTAGCCTGATAGTGCAGCAACTTCATGCTGGTGTTATCTCACTTTTGGCTTTTGTGCCCATATGGTTCATTTTGCTAAATCTGGTCACACATGGGTTTTAATTAGCATGTAGGCTGGCATTTGGGAGTACAGCATTTGTAGTAGCTATTTATGCAGCTAAAAGTCAAGATAAAACCATGGCATCACAGCTTGACTGTTATATTATAATGAGTGCTCTTTTAGGATGACTGCTCTATTAAAAGTATCTCGATCTTGCTTGACCAGTTTATGGAAACCTCAGAAACTCCCTTGAGCTGCCTCCGGATGAACTCTTTAATATTTTATACAGTATGCAGAACTAATTAGCATACAAATTGATATAAATTTTGTTAATGCAAACTTTCAATGTATCTAAAATGGTCGAATGTTTCTCAATTCAATCACCAATATTTGGTGAAGCAACTACCTCATTTGCCGACACTGTAGCTACGCTCCTGATATGCATAACATCATTATTATTATAACAAAATTAATTCTAAACAACATGTTCATACTTGACTACGTACATAAGCTTAGATGTGCTTCAGATATTGAACAAAGTGCCCTACAGTGTTATGGCTTTTACTGTCTATAAACACAATTACACCAAAAGTAGTGATTGTAGTACAGTAGTCAGTAGCATAAGGTGACTGACTAATTACTACAATGATAATACCAGTGGTATTCAAGTAGTGGTATAATACCAGTAGTATTTGGTATTAGCCACTGCTAATACCAGTGGCTAACCTATTGACATAATTATGTGACCGGATTTGTGAAAAGGGTCTTCCACACTCATCCAATTTACCAAAGTTGATGACTCGTAGCTTCAAATTGGAAAAGCTATTGACCTGAAATTTGGTCAATTGTGAGCACCAACATAGCTTAGTGGATGGAGAAATTTTCTTGAACACTAAGTTATGGTCATCCGAGTTCATAGAATTGGGTGTGTGTGGAAGACTCCTTTTCACAAATCCAGTTACATATTGACTACTGTTAGTGGTGGGCACTGAATTAGTAATTACGTATAATGCGTCAGATATTATACGTATTACAGTACATTGATTTCATCTATATATGTATAGTTTGTTTTTATTCTTAGTATACAAACAATATCCAATTGTGCATCAACATTTCTGATGGTAGCATATTGACTGCATTTATGACAATTATATATGATGCTGCTGAGCACCCACCATTCCGATCCAGTTTTGAAGAAGCTGCAAATATTGGTGGCAGAAATGAAGGGATCATGGTTTACTACTTTTCACCGGTCCATGTTTGTTTGTTAACAAAAGAGTGATGTGCTTTAATGGAGTGGCCAACTACTCTAATGATATAGCCACATTAATGAATGTTACCAGATTTGCAAAAAGGGGTCTTCCACACAAATCCAATATACCAACTTTTACGATTCATAACTTCAGGAAATGTACTGTTTATGACACAGTGTACTAAATTACATGAGCTTATGGTACTGTACTCACACGTTGCGTCCAACAGCAGTAATTTACCCAAGGCAATAATACAAATACTACATTACATGACTCCTCCTTAAAGCATTCTCATCATTTAAAAACTGGCAACATAATTATATACATCATGACATGCAAGTTTAATCCCCACTCCAGCCAATAATTTTCTGTAGCAATAAACTACATTTGTACTGTGGCTAAGACTGGGATTACATTTGCACTTCAGGTGAAGATCTCCTCGATAGAAGCATATGATATTGATCATTACATAAGTGGCTCAAGGATTTTACATGACTGGTTTCTAATCAGGAGCATTGCTAGCTATAGACTTCAGTTGAAGATCAGTAAAAGTAACTACCTGCTGAGAACAACTGCCCTCAGCTAACTATATAATTATTATTATCACTGATAAAGTACATGAAAATCCTTATTTATAGCTACATAGCTCACTACACTGCTTCTCTGAATACTGTGAGTTCTTTATTAGAGTGATTGACTACCCTATTAGAGTACCTCAATCTAACATTGCAAATCCATTTACCGGTTTCCAGAAACCTGAGAAACCCTCCTGGATCCACCCCTGTATTACTACCTTGTCAATTTTAATAGATATATAACTGTTCAACTAAGACAAGAACTCTCAATCACAATTAAGGGACGTAGGTATAGACTGGTAGAAAATTGATTACCTAGTCTCAGTTCCTATACAAACAACTTTTCAAAATTTAGACTTGGCAAGTACAGGATGGGGAGATACTCTGAAAAGCCTATGGTGTAGTTATATATTTTAATTAATTAATGAAATAAATAAATACATGACTGGGTTAGCATGAATATACATAATATGTTTGTATAACTTGTCATCGTTTTATCTTTAACACTGACTGTTAAATGTTTCATTCAACATGTACACTGTATGGTTGAGAAAGTCTAAACTGAAGAGTTGTTTTCTTATTCTCTCTTGTGATTTTGTTCTTGTAAAATAATTTGTGCTTAGAATGTTGCAATCTGCATGAAAAACTGCTTAATTTGTGACCTAGTCTGACAAAACCAGTCTTACCCTTGCCAAATCCATAAACATTATTCATAGTATGTAACTTCATTCAATTAACTTACAACTGGACCACACTTGCAGCAGTGCAAGTTTCATATTTTTATCATCAACAAGTTAGGTTATGGCAAAGCTGGTTTTGTCAGACTGGGTCACATTTTTAAAATAGCATATAGGTACAGCAAAATCTGCTCACCTTGAAATAGGTTTTCGATTGACTGTAAGACACTGCTGCTCACTTAAAACATTATCTCTACGCCTGTCACAATGCTTTCGTAATTTATCAAATGGCAATATATTTTCATTGTAGCCAGAACAAAATTCTTGAAATTGTATCCAGAGTTTCATCACATCTTTGTATACAGCAGCCTATTGTAGCAGTATGTATAAACACTTAAGCTTATAATAGTGCCATATTTGTAGAAAACTACACTACGATCCATCAATGCATACCATAAAAAAGAAACTACAGTGGAATGCATCCTAGTGATCACCTGTATAAAAGACTACCTCTCAAATAGGTGAATATAAATTCCAAAATGAGAAAAATTATCACACAGTATAGTAACGTTTGTACATCCATCACACTATAACACCAACACTTTTAGCTAGCAGTTTATATATATATATATTACTTTTCAAATCAAGTCAGTTGAAGTAACTAGTATCCCCCAAAACACCTTTACTGTAAAAGAAAGGTGCATCCAAGAAACTACAAGTAACTGTAACCCCACATAAATAACAACTCAGCTGTAGAAAAAGACTCCATGAAATCAACTGGTAACTGAAAGAGCTGATATCTGGAACGGCCAAGAATCAAGCTTACTACAACTAACTATGATTATCAAAGTTTTACCAAATCCATGCAAGAACACCTTGGCTGTAGAACAGGTAAATAAACTAACTGGCAACCAAAACAGCTGATACCTGAAGCGGCCAAGAATAAAATTTATGTTGATTGCTACAACTAATTACATTATTATTAATGGATTTGTAACATTGAATCTTAACCATTCATTTGTGTCCTATACATTCTCCCTTTCTACATCCTAAATTAATTCTTTGTAACTCTATTTGACTGATATTTTGGTCACCTTTTTTCTCTATGCTGACTATTGAAAAAGGTCGAAGAACTGAAGTAAGTTTCCTAAGATCATGGCCAAGTTTTGCCAGGTGTTAAAATTTGCCTTGCCTGGTGTAACTGTAAGAAATTGTATTACATATTTTTAGTGCCAGTTTGTTGTTTATACTATGAGGTCTTCACTGCACGAGGTCATTTGTTATTTATTCAAGGTCTCATTGTGGTCTATGACTGCTGCTGCTGATGGAACCATATCACGGAAGTCTGCATTATGTTGCTATAGTCGTGAGTTTTGACTGCCTGCATACTGACTGGTATTGTTCTAAATGACTGAATTTATATAGGACAACTAGTGTGGAGTTGGATAGCTGTGTCATTGGAAGTCCCAGGAACTTCAACTACAGGTAGAAGATAAACACAAGTGAATATTTGCTGCGTGCTGACCGGCAATGGTCTAAATGACTGGATTTGTGTTTTAGAGTAGGCCTGAGCCTAATATGCTCAAAATTTTACCTATTATTCTTTCCAGAATTTCCCAAAAAATTCTCCTGTTATTCTTTTTGTTATTCTTGTATCCAGCATATTATTCCATAATTATTTTCATTCAGTATATATCTGTGGCTAGTCGCTTAGTTTTCAAGATGCTACTATAAGTAGTTTTGTCCTAATTATTAATAGCCATATATGAAGTACTCCACTTTACACATCATTTTTCTATCCATAATAGACTTTATTAATAGTTACAGCAGGCTTAGAATAGCTATTTACAGTAATAATTCAAGTGTATTTAATTATTAGTGTATTACAATAATATGCTGTAACTACTAAGTTAGGTAGATAATAATGCTCAAAGACTTGAAGAAGATACACTGGTATAAGATGTACAAGTTTCAGAATAATATTGCAGATAACCACCATGCAGTTAAATCCCTGATGCTGGCTGCAGGTTGTTAGCATGAAACGATCTGACTGCTCTATTAGAGTATTTGAGCGTTCTATTAGAGTATATCGATCTTTTAGAGGCTTTTCAGCTCCTTTCAGCCAGCACTCCTGTCAGCTTTATATCATTTGTAGTAGCTTAACTCTTTCTTCTAGGTAATCAAGAAGAGGCACGCCCCCTAATTCCACCAATTATTCCCGTGGTCGTCCGATTATTCTAAAATTATGCCTGGAGCTATCCTATAATTCCGGAATTATTCTCACGAAATTGGTGACCTATTATTCTCAAGATTATGCCGGCATAATAGGCGCAGGCCTATTTTAGAGTCAGGCTTGTGTTACTGTATGTAAGATGTTTGGTGTCCGAATAGTTTCACATGGCCAGATCGCTTTATTTTACAGTACCAGTAATGGTACTAACCACCAGTGTCTAGATTATGACACTACCCTGATATGAAGGTGTCAGTCCTGGTTTTCCAGGTACATTTATGTGCAATGAGATGTTGTAGAACCTCTCATTTTTGACTGTCTGTGCATGGTAAATATGCAATAGTGCATGCCGAACTTGTTACCAAGATCTCTTCTCTTCAGTTTGAAGGTGTTGTTTTCTTGGCAGGTCTACATAGTGAAAATGAGATATTGGTTTTATTGGAGGAAGGCATGGAGTACTAGTGGTTTACCACTTGCAGCATAGGTTGTTGGTAAACGGACTGCAGTTTTTTGTAAAGGAAGATCAAACAGGTACGCATGTGCACATGTACTTTTTTGCACCTTTACACATGCACACGCGCACACGCACACACACATTGTACATGAGCACAATATACATACAGTAAACTGTATATGCATACACAACATATATATTGCTTGTGCAAACTTCATATTGGTGGTACTAGTATAACTTTGTATATAACTTCATATTGTTACTCTTAAATCCAGGTATGTGACCCAGAGTGGAGGATTTTCTCCCAGGCTAGATAAAATGCCACCCCCAGAACTGGCTGTCAAGTGCTGGACAGCTGGATGACATGTAGAGGATTTGCAATGCTGCTCAAAGAAATCAGGGGGCCAAAAGTAAAAGTGGGCCCCCTACCTAGCTGGCTTATATTTGTGATCAGGTCACTACGAGTATTTCTATCACAAAGGTGGATAGTGTGTGAAGCACAAAGCACACTCATTCTAGGGGAGTCTGAGGGCATGCCCTCCCTCCCTGGAAGCACTGAGGATTGATATTCCCTGAAGCAGATGATTGCAGATACAACATTAAGAAGAAAAGTATTGTATATAAATTATGTCAACATGGGACAGTGGTTTATTTTTAAAAGTGCACTTTGTGAAATATTGAATTGTATTGCTGCGTGTTAGCCATTGTTTACTTGCATGACATGTGATATGAGCAATTGAATTAAATGCTAGATATCTGGCCATAGCTATTGCTGCATGTATCAATTAGCCATTGTGTTTAGTTGCATGACATGAGATATGAGTAATTAATCGCTAGCTGTTTGGCTTTACTGCGCATGACCACCATTAACTTTATTCACCCCCACATCTGTGACAATCTCTATACGAGTAAAGGCAAATCACTTGATACCACATGGATGGTGCTAAATGGAATTGTCCTGAAAACACTCTCCCTAGGGAACACTGGAAAAAATTATGAATTTGTCTATACTATATGTGCATCATGTGAGACAACCCAAATATGATTTGAAGATCACATGTGATATTTGCAACATATGTATGCTAGTGGTTTTGTGCAGCACATTTAGTAACACATTTACTTCATCTACAATCCCATGGCACATATATATGTACCTTATATTTACTAGTGTGGCCCATGTATGATACACATGATATGAATATGATTTAAATATGAAGTGAATACGAATTACACATTAAACTAAATACACTTTGCACTATAGCTCACTATCATATGAACAAATGTTTACAAAACTCACTGTATTAAGCAGGGGCCGAGGAAGTAGTTGATATGAGGGGAGGCTGGGCTGACCCAGACTTATCTCTGGTTTGGTAAGGTGAGACCAAAAAAAAGAGTCACAACCAACTGACAATAGCTCACCAGCTACACATTTATAGCTGATAAACTACATAAAAATCCTTACATAGCTCGCTACATACTCATTGCTTTATTAGAGCGACTGCTCTATTAGAGTATCTTGATCTTTATCACGGTTTTCAGCCCCACTCAAGAAGGATAATTTCGGTGTGATATCATTCTGAGGGGGGGTAGCCCCTCAGCAGACCTTCAGCCCCCTAGCCCCCCCCCCCCCCGTTTCCACCGCCTATGGTATTAAGTATAAATCAGCTATTCCAAACATATGTTGAGTTGTCATGCATATAAAATAACTTTTTTACTGACAGACACAGCAAGGACAGCAGTGTTTAGTGAAATACGCTTGATTTTGATAATTTGATTACTAGTAGAAGTGATGCTAGCCAAATGGCTTTTTAAGTGTAGCATACCAAAATAAGTTGGCCTGAGCTGAGCTGGTATAGAGGCAGTGGATTTTCAAATCATTGTACTTTTGTCATACAAATTTCCTTGTATTCATTTTCTATCAGCAGATTCTGATATTATAACATACAGAACAGGCCACATCAATATACGGCCATCATTTCCAATCCAATATACGCTTCAATGCATGTTGAATGTATACCTCCTACCATGACGCTGTCTCTCCAAACCACCAATGAATGGATTAATTTTGATGATTTACTTGCAGTAAAAAGTTTTAAGGCAAGAAACTTTATTAGCTACTGCTAAATCCATGTAGTGAGTATACAGTGGTACAGGTTTAACAAATAATACTGCATTGCACAAATCTCTGTATGGTACTGTATATAGAGATAAAATATTGGTAAGTTGCTTGGAGGAAAGGTATCTTGCTCTAGTAAAATCTTTGATGAAGTACTAAAAGTTTTTTAATCAAATAAAGATAAATTTATATCACTGTTAACATGTTGTAGGTAACTACCAAATTTCAACTTGATTATTTGTTTGCACATTGGGAAATACCATCGTATCTCTTGAAACAGCACAGCTAGCATCCATACAGTCCCTCAGAATATCTGATATTCAGAACTGATACATTAGATCCAGGGTACTATGTATAGCTAGCAGCTTAATCATCTAAGCCCAAACAGCAAATGATTCCTCATGGTTTCGGCATAATTTTTGCTAGAGTGTTAGGACTCCATGAAGAAAAGAGCTCACGTGCTGCATGTCACAGGAAAGCATGGGCGAGTGACAAACAGGTGCTGTGTGAAAATCATGGAAGAAACCCAGAATCCCTGTCACTCCCAGTATGCTTCCAGGGGCACTCCGCTGAGAAAAACTGTCACTTCCAGAGGAACTCCGCTGAGAAAAACTGTCATCGTCAGGGCGGCCGTAATGTTCTATTAGTGACAGATGCCCATCGGTTAGAACAACGCTGGGGCAAGCTATAACAAAGCCATTAACTCAACCATAGAGAAGACTCGTAAGTTAACGATGTAACCAATTCAGTTACTGGGCTATGTGATAACATTTCAGTGCTCATATTTCATCTCAAGAAGGCCAACTTGTGTTGAATCTAGTACAACAAGAAGTATCCAGACTATAGACCAAAGGTTTATTCTAACTATGGTAAAGATGTGACAAGGACTGTTCACAAACCAAGATACTTTAATAGTGTATATATAGTAAGTTGCATTTTCTGCTTAAAAGTAATCATTCAGTGATCATAGGAAGTTGTCCATGACATATCGTATTGGATGATGATAAGATTGTAGAAGAAACACACGAGTATTTCAGTTTCAAGTATGAATACATGTTACTTGAGAAACTTAATTTACTCCCATAATGTTGCCAGAGACTTCATTGGATGGTAATCAAGAAAACGTACAAGCAGTTATTGATAACATGACAAATGAAGTAGTATTGACAGAATTAACTATTACTATTGAACGTGTGTTCCAAAAATGTGTGTTCTGTGTGTACAGTTATCCATTTTCTGATAGGAGCAGTGACTTCAGAAAGGCCACCCATGCCAGGAGAGAAAGATGACAACAGTCAGCTTGCGCTGCCATTCTAAGAGAAGACACATTGTAAGAATTACTGTGGCTTGTATTACAATGTGTTACAGATATTATTTTTGTAGAAAGAAAGTGTGTAAAGCACTAAAGAATTCTTCAACTATTGGCGCAAAATCAAAATGAAAAACATAACAACAGTCAGCTTGCACTGCAATTCTAGTAGAAGACAGAGAAGGCACATTGTAAGAATTACTGTGGCTTGTATTACAATGTGTTACAGATATTATTTTTGTAGAAAGAAAGTGTGTAAAGCACTACAGAATTCTTCAACTATTGGCGCAGAATCAAAATGAACGTATGAAGAAGTACTAGGAGCAACCGATGAAGTATCGGGTAAACTTCTGGTGGCAGCTAATGCACGGACAGAGATAAGACATCTAATCGTCCACCGGAAAAAAGAAGCTGAAATTACAGGTTGTGGAAGTCTCTTAACAACAAAATAGATGTCATAGCACAAGAAGCAGGGCTATGTTGGAGAATCCACATACCAATACCAACACCTTAAGAACTTTTCAGTTAGTGACTGACAAACTCATTTAAACTAAAAGTAGAAAACTGTTATTGGAGTTGTATAATTATTTTCATGTTTTATTTTCAAATCAAATTAATAGTCAAATCAAATTAAACTACGTAGCTTGTAAGTGAAATTTGCCATGTGTATGCTACATATGTCTTATACATGCACTTCAGGTTCATAGCATCTATCCTACATCTGTCCATGCGTGTGAAATTGCACAAATACAGGCCACATGTGCTGCAAATCTGGTTTATCTTCTCCAACACTCAACAACAAATGTCAAGCAAATAACACATTTAGTCTAGAGCAAATATGATTAGAATATAAGTGAATGTAACGCTTGTTTAATATGCACTGCAGGCACAAATGTGATTTTTTTTTTCCAGCGAATTTACATTCTTCACACTTTCACAATACGTTTATATGAGTGCAGGGATTATGTCCATGCGGTGTCTTTAAAATCTATTGTTTAGATTAGGCGCTTGGTAAGTAAAATCCACTGTACAAGAAATCCAGTACTAGAAAACTCCTGTGCCAGTATTGATCCACAAAAAGACAGTTATGTTCTATGATTATGGTGATAACACTAACACAAACTGAGATATCAGCACGATAAAGTGAACCTACTCTTATTTTCGCAGTTGCAACAAGAAAACGATGTAATTACAATTCCGGTGCTTGCTGTACTGTACATTTCCATTGAGGATGATTGCATAATTCAGAGCTAAAATTATGAAACTGTCCCAACACATAAATAACTCATAGTAGTAGCAGGTGTTTTAATTGAGGCATGCACTTTGTAGTTTCTTGGCCGCATGCTTCACTACCGTGAGTCTTGGTATATGTAACGTATTCCATTTCTCCACTCCGCCAATGACATGTGATCGAAAGTAACTTCAGTTATATTACAACAACAAAACAAAACTATTGAAAAGTAATAAATAACTTAATTTGAACAAGAAAATAAGTCATCCAAACATGACTAGTTTAGATAAATTCCACTGCAGTATTTATCTTTGTTGCATTGTTTACATGGTCTGTGTTTATTAATATTATTATTACATTGTATATGTAAATTAGGTCTTTGGTCACTACAGTGGTACCTCAGTTATGTTAACTCCTTGGAGCCAGGGATGATCCATAAGTCGTATCCCTGAAACTGTGTTAAATAATCTTAAACTAGCATGGTAAGAATATCAGTATTATTCAACTTCTCTAATAGAACAGTCGCAATAACTCTTAATAAAGCAGTCATTTCCATGGTTTGGTTAACCGAGATCTGGATAAGTGAGGTCTGGATAATTGAGGTTCTACTGTACTAAGTAGACTTTAGCGAAGACCAACATATACTGTACTGTACATTATAACAAACCTCAGCATCTTTAAAAGTTTGTACTGACACTCTTGCACTTTTGATGACACCTGAAGCTATTTCTTTAGTAACATTAATCTGCAGTTGTGGGAGAACAGGGGACAAAAAGTAGCAGTTGATAATAGCATTCATCTTCTTTGTCAGGATGATGTCTGTGATTCCACCAGCTTCCATTTCCTGTGGTCATGGTGGATATACATTAAATAAGTGAATTGACAACTTGACATTATAAACCAATTTAGTTGATATGGCAACGTTAAGCAGTAATTTTCTTGATGTCTAAAGCCACGTGAATTAAGGTAACATTCAATGAGCACTACAACAAAGTAAACCAAGCAAAGTCATTTCACATCATGTAGCTCTTGCCAGCAAAATTGGAGGAAGCCTGTTATAGACCTTCAGTGCTGGTCACTGTAAAGCACTAATAACAATAAATCTATGGTAATAATAACAATATGGTAAGGCCAGTAATTAGGGGGGGGGGGGAGGATTTGGACAACTGGAGCATTTTTTCCTGGGTTCCACTTTGTCCAAGAGGGCCTCATAGCTGCCCAATAGCTACATTTTTATTTATTATCAACTTCACCAGTTAGGCACTGGATAGCAAACACAGAAGCTAGAGTCTGTACAAGATATTTACCACCACTATAGTATGTTCACATTGAGCTGGATCCTGAAAAACAGCTAATAATTAAAAGTGGATTTTTTGTCAACAGAGTTAACATTCAGCCAACCAGATGATTATTGGTAACAGCAAAGGCGTCAACAACAGACACGTACAGTTTGGCTCCACTACAAGTTTGGGAAAGGGCTGTAATGGACACTGTGTCTATATGGCTTCCCATAGGAAATGTATTGTGAAAGTTTTGATTGGCCGTAAATATTATGTCAAACATTGAAATATTTTAGCGGGTCAAGCAGTACTACAAAAGAAGCCAAATTTCAAGATAGTGTGTAATTGCATCCATGAGTTATTATATGTTTTTGATGAGGATTCAGCTCAACGTGAACATACTATAGCCTAGGAACCTAAGCAAAAATCAGCTTTGAGTAAAGTATCCTAAAGCGAAACAGGACTAATACCTTGATTATCTACACATTTAAAAATGAACAAAGAGCAGTGTAAATATTTCCTGTAGACTCAAAGACAGGAATTTAAAGCCACTGTCAGTAAGAGATACCATGTATTAGCTAGCAAACTCAATAAGTAATGAGTAGATTTCCAGGTGCATAAGGCGCTTATAATAGAGTGTAATTTCAGTGCATCATGATTGAGATACTCTAATAGTACAGTCACCCTAATACAGCAGTCAGGCAAATATTCAGTTATAGTACCTACTCTAACAAACTGTTAAAATCAGTCTGGCATATGGTATGGTGTTTAAAAATTTCCTAAGTGATATGCTGGCAGAAAGTTTACTATAAAAATAATGAGATACCCTAATACAACAGTCATTAATTATACCAAGAGTGGATATGGTAGTGCATGGGGACTAAAGCATCCTCCTCTGAAATTTTACTACAGTCTGTATGTGCTAGCTAGAAAGACAGTAGAAGCTACAGAGCTACAGTACAGGTGCAGTTGCATCTACAGCATACATGGGCAATAACGAGTGAGAAGAGAACAGCTGATCTCTCCAAGGAAACAACAAAAGGGGATCAAAGGTGGTAAAACTGCTGATTCAGAAAAAGCTCCTAAAGTCAACTACTCTAATAGAACAATCATCATTAAACTATAAGTATATAACTAGCTTTCATATTATATTAAAGGGCACAGCATAAATACTGCAGTATGGTTTGAGTTCAAGGTTGAAGTTCAAGGGGTCAGGAGTTGGTACCACTGCTAGATAATATAATGATATTATTTACTTTAAGTGACGCTTAGTCAATAAGCATTGTGAGGTTCAATCAACATTATTGCCAAATTCAATTTCAGAAAGTTAAATTTGCAAAATTTTTCTGTGAGGGCATGCCCCCAGATACCAAGCATGCTCCAAATGCTGAGTGTGCACTATTATAGTTGTATCATCCTCTTAAGCCCCCCATTATAAAAATGCCCTTAGTTCAGCACCCCCTTGGGATATCCTAGATCTTCCCCTGATTATACTGTGATAAACTATTGAAATTACTCAATCTTTGATGGTCTAATTTTCAAAAACTTCCTGGGGGCATGCCCCCAGACAGTGTTGGGCATAACGCATTATTTTTGTAATGTGTTATGTAATATTATTACCTATTGTAGTGACGAAGTAATATAACGCGCTACATTTCTTATGCTAGTAATATGTAACGGATTGTTAGTTTACATAAGTAATGCGTTACTAAAGTAGTGCATAACTACTCGTTACTGTAATATTATTACCTAACGAAGTGCTAACGTGTTGCTTGACTATAGCGCATTATTGTAATGTTATTACCTAATGAAGTACCTTTATACATTTTGTAATATGTGACCGGATTTGCGAAAAGGTACCTTTTCCACACATTTTACATACCAGCAAACAAAATGTCATAACTGTTTCCTTCTTATACTGATTAAGTTGCTCTGTACATCAAAACGCAGCCAGATACTGTAGCTACACTCATGCAAAATTTCAGATGATTACATGAAATGATTAAAATGTTATGAAGCTATAAAGTTCAAAAATGAGTCAAATTTTGTGTGTGAAAAAGGTACCTTTTCGCAAATCCGGTCACATATGTAATAATAACATATTACTAGTTACTGTTAATATAATAACTACATGTTTAATTGCAGTGGCAGTAACGAGTAATAAGTAATATACTACTTTTTAAAAATAGCAGCCCAACACTGCCCTTAGACCCCTCTAGATTGGCATGCTTCACATGCAAAGGTTTTACCTAGCTATATTAATTACAGAGGCCCCAAATTCTAAATTTGTCCTCGGCCCCCTAAAGTCTTTTGGCAGTCCTGCCAGTGGTAGAAGTATGGTCCCCAAAATACTGCTTTTATGAAGACAAATAATTTCATTGAAGTGGTGCAGTGTAGAGTCGCAAATTTGTATTTGGTCTGACATCTAGTATCATAGAATTATACTTTGCAATGACTGTTCTATTAGAATTTTGTGCAAATGTGACGAGGTGCTGTTACCCAATATGTAATGTTCATATCATCTCATGCTTAATGCTATTTCCAGCCTTTATGCCCTAACTTTGCTTGTATTGCATTAATGATGATGACGATAATTGGAATGAGTTTCAAATACTGAAACAGCAAATACCAGCTCTGATATGATACTGATCTGATTGTCGTTAGAAGACTAATAAGCTTCTGAATAAGCACTGCTTTTTAGACAACACCTTTGCACAGGAAATAAGATTACATGTGGTAGTAATAATGGTGGTGAGTGTGTTAGTATAGTGAAGGCCAGAGGTTTAATTGTGGTTTCCATAGACTCTACTCACAATAAAATAGCTTTTTTTTAGTGAAAAGGAATGATTAACTTTTTGGATACCTTCAACACTTCACTTCACCAAACACTACTCCAACACAAGCCATAGCCATTGAATGGCGTCATATCTTGACTAGTAGTTTAATAGTGAATATATTAGTGAACAGTAAAATTAATCCACCCCAAAAACACCTTCGCTGTAAAAAAAAAGGCGCGTCCAAGAAACTACAAGTACCTGTAATCCAATATAATTAAAAACAGCTCAGTTGTAGGGAAAGACTTCATGAAAGTAAAAATAACTGGTAACTTAAAGAGCTGATATCTGGAGCGGCCAAGAATCAATCTTAATCCAACTACTTATACAAATTTTTTTTTAATCCGTGCAAAAACACCTAGCATTGGCTGTAAAAAAAAGTGCACCCATGAAAGTAACTGGCAATTGAAATAGCTGATATCTGAAGTGGCCAAGAATGAATGCTGATATACAACTAATTGGAATTAACAAAAAGTTTAACATTGAACTTTTATCTCTCAGCTGTGTTCTTCATTCGCTCTTGCTGCATCATAAATTGATTTCTTTTAACTCTAATTGGCTGGTAATTTGGCCGCTTTTTTTAATATTCAATGTATAGAGCAAAAAAAAGGCGGCCAAATTACCAGCCAATTAGCTTATAGAGTTAAAATATATCAATTTATGATGCAGCAAGAGCGAATTTAGAACACAGCTGAAAGATAAAGGTTCAATGTTAAACTTTTTGTTAATTCCAATTAGTTGTATATCAGCATTCATTCTTGGCCGCTTCAGATATCAGCTATTTCAATTGCCAGTTACTTTCATGGGTGCACTTTTTTTACAGCCAATGCTAGGTGTTTTTGCACGGATTAAAAAAAATTGTATAAGTAGTTGGATTAAGATTGATTCTTGGCCGCTCCAGATATCAGCTCTTTAAGTTACCAGTTATTTTTACCCGTACTTTCATGAAGTCTTTCCCTACAACTGAGCTGTCTTTAATTATATTGGATTAGCTACAGGTACTTGTAGTTTCTTGGACGCACCTTTTTTTTACAGCAAAGGTGTATTTGGGGTGGATATCACTCATTTTTGTTATAATGATAGTCTCACTGGTGGAACAACAAAATTGTTAAAATGGTAACATTTAGATGATTGATATTTGGAATAATATTATTATCTTGGAGAGTCAAACATGTGCACCTATCATTGTGTTTGACAAAGGCATGCACATTACAGACACTGTTCACACTGTAAATTTGGAAGTATGAATTTACAGTGTAGAATAGACAGACTGTTCTATTAGAGTATAGATCTATGTTTACTGTGGCATTCATTTACTATTAACAAAATTTTACAATATCTGTGGTAAATGCTTTAGATTATGCTCATACTTAGCAAGTGCCTAATTAGTTCACAATTACTACACAGCTGGTCACTGACTGTTCTATTAGAGTATATTTATCTTTTTTTTAAATAATATTATTTACAAAATATATCTGTGGTAAATACTTCAGGCATCTTATGCTCAAACTTAAGCATTAACTGGGTGCCTAATAAATTACTACACAGCTAGCTATGCATAATTTTGACTGAATTCATAATAAAGACAATTTATTGCACAAGCACTGATCATGATGGATGATAATACGACGCAATGCTTACCAGCAGCTATAGTGATCTTACTTAGTTCACTGCAGCTATATACACATAAGTCTCAGATTACATTTCAAGTGTTTGTGTGTTGTGGCACTGAGGGAAACACTATGCATCTCTTCGTCTCAATAACTGCATCATCATCATATTTAGATCAACTGTTGCAACTGGATTGACAAGGTGTACAGATTTTCTAGTCATATAGAATCAATAAAGAGGGATCAGTAAAGAGGATGGAGGGAAACCAACAAGACATCCGATAACTGAACAATAATTATAGGAGGAACAGTCAAAATGCACTTAAATAAAACATCTCAATTAATATTTAAAACTCTTTGCTGATATTATAACCATGAACTCTGCTCTGGCAATTATCTTATCATTGTGTAGAACATTATATAATTTGATTCTTAGTGTGTAGCATATAGAGCCTTAGGCCTCATAGTGCATGGAATAGCAATTTATACTGGCAGATGAAAGAATACCTTGTATACACAACCTGAAAGCTAAATACATCAGTATAACCATTATTATCAAGAGTCCATGCAAGCATATAACAAGAGTTCATTTTAATATGGAACTCTAACCATCTTTTGGACAATGTAAATATAGGGCATCAGAGCCAATACAGTAGATACAACCAGTGCATTGAGATCCTAGCCTTTCTGACTGGAATTAAACTTTCAAATTTGATGAAGCGAATTTGGTCACTGAAGGACTAAAAGTTGCAGTATACTTAATTAAAATTGACTTAGTCTTAGCTACCACTTTCACCTTACTCTGGTGCCCCTGATGTATCAGTAACATATAATAGAGTAGCTATAAAAAAAGCTATAGGCATAGCTAGGGGTGGGCATTTGCCCTACCATCACGTGTTCTATGTGACCATATGCATCATCACAAAAAATTAGCAGCACACAAACAATCCTATATATAGCTAGGATATAGTACACACGTACCGCATTGTTGTGCTATGACTAAGGACAAGTACCACACAAGACTGACAATTATCATGTGATCTATTTAGGTAAAGTCTCTTGGAATGTCCCAAGCGGACACGTGATATGCGGTTTTAATTAAAATTCTCGTTAAAATTGAACTAATGTTGTTTAAAATGGCAGTCCAAGAAGGAGAGAGAAGTAACGAGACTACATTAAGTCTTATTGTAACTGGATTTCATGTCATGGTGAGGTATACTTTAATGCAGAGGCCGAACACCATTGCTGAAGTATGAAAGAATAAGAGTCTGGAGTGGAGGTTAACGAAACTGATTATATCGAGGATTAGATCATCAACACACACTGATTAACTGAATTTACGGTATTTTAGAGACCCGCCAGGCAAAAACTCCTGGTAGCTCCACTAGCTCGTATTATCTCATGGCGAGATTGTTGACAAGGTGTACGGACCAATTACCAAAAAACCTGGGTATCTTGTCATTTTCCACTTACATCATCATTAGAAGTCTTGGAACTTTGGCTGCAGGTGAAAGTCAGTAGGCGAATCTGTGTCAGCTATCAATGTTTGTATGAAAAGGTATACCCATCATGAGTCACATGTTCTGGTCTAAATTACTGAATTTATGTACAGTGAAACATATGAAGAAGTTTGCTACATGGCACAGACATTATTTAGCTTAATCACGGAACACTGTAATTTTCACAAACTAACCTGCAGAACTAATTCACAGTGCTTTTGTTTCATTGTAACACTAATGTAGTGAAGGTTAACAATGGCTGTTAAGACATCGAAATAGATCAGAGCGTTCCTTTCCAAATATCCGGCATTCAGTTTGCCACAGAAAAAGTAAGTGATTTTCAACCTTAAAATGACAAGCTAAATTTCCTTCTGCTATAGCTTATCTTAATCGCTATTCACATCTATTTCCAAATCTGGTTCGAATCTGAGGTATCTATAACGTGTCATGGGTTATCATTAGTGCTGAAACGATTACTCGGTTATTTGACTATTCGGTTGGTATGACACTATTCGATTCGTTACCACACTATTCGAATAATCATTAGCACTTTGTACACTGTATTCAGATAGAAAAGCCAGCATTGAAACTTAAGATTGTGAATGAAGTGATGTATCTATGCCGTGAAAATTCTATTTTAGAAAAGATAGAAATAGCTCTTAGGCTTTACCTTGCTCTCTAACAAAAGGTTTCAGTACTTATTCAAATAGAAGTATAAGCTTAAAAAATAATCAAATATTCGGTCATTTTGTTCACAACTATTCGAATAGTAAAAATTGCTACTCGTTTCAGCACTAGTTATTATGCCTTTTATTGCATGACTCCAAAACACTCAATACAAAATGTATGGGGAAATCTGGTCAGTTTAGGCCATTTTGACGAGCCAAAATTTCCGTGAATTGGACTTCGTTTGGCATCATTGTACTTGCAGAGAGTTGTTCTACATGTATCAAATTCAGAAAGTTACTAAACAGACTCGAGATAGGCGGTATACGATAATTAATTAAATTTGTAATAATTTTTCGATTGAAATGTATTGGTCATGCCTGTTCCAGATGGAATTTTTGCCATGAACAAAAGTATAGCAAATGTCCGCAAACTTCTTGATATGCCTGTCTATTAAGTCTCTGTGTAACAATGTCAACTGTTTAAACGAATAAAATCCCCAAATGTTTATTTTGTGTAAAAGTGACAAATTTAAGTGTATTGCATTTAATGCTCACCTATCTGTTTTTACAGGCAATCTAGTCATAGTGATTTAATTACCCACCAACAGTGGATGTGGTTGTGATACTTAACTCTGGACCAGGTAGGACCCTTATTAGTATTGTGAATTTCGGATCAGTTTACATACAAAACTTGAGGAATTATATGGTGTTTTCTTTTTGTAGTGCTCAATATTGTGACGTCAAAAGGTGTCATGAATTTCTACATGATTAGTTGATATTGTACTATCTCATATGATGGTAACAAACTAATAACCAGGTCAGTTTACGTGTTGTGCGTATAGTATTAATGTTTTCCTAGTACCCAGATTTTTTGGTGTATTGTGCGTATTAATGACACCGTCGGTTTTGCAGACGCCATCTGGTCATAGCAGTTCACGTACTAGCAGCCAGATGTAGCCATGGTAAGTCACGTTTGACCAGGGAAAAATGCCTTGCTTGTTGTTTTACAGGACTGGTCTCTTGTGTTGTCAGAATACCAAGCAAGATGTGTTTTGCGGTGACCACAAGCCCAGCCCTAGTGATAATTGGCCAGTTGTCTGATTAGCAGCTTTAACTTAAGGTATATATGTGCACAAGCTCACAGCAATTGCTTTGTAAGTTGTACTTTTATGCACAAGTGTAACTTAATGTTACTTAAGATCAGGTATTGGTTGTAAAATGGGTTAAACAATATATCAGGTATTTGCTTAGCTTAAAAGTGGGAATTGCAACAATTGCAATCCTGAATTTTCCTGTTGTATAGCTACAAAATATATTTAACATGTTGTACATTCTGTTTGGTGGCCACTTGTTGTTTGACAGGTCTCCTCGTGTTCATGTTTACATACTTAGGCACCAAAACACATTTACATTACCTCTGGTACACCAGATTCACTTATAGCCTTGAATATAATTTTTAATGTTTAATTCAGTGCCTGCATGCTTGTTCTTTTACAGGGCTCACTTAATCTTGTGTCATCATGAAGACATCTAAGAAATAATCACTTGGTGTTAAACTGATGTTTATTAAATTTTTGTTATGTGTTGTAATAGCACTGTTACATGTTTACTCTACTGCAAGAAATTTTCATGAATTCTGCAGCCATTTTATCCACAATTAGAATTGCCTTATTAGTAGCTGTCACGGCAGTTCACACTTCCACGGCAGTTTCACACTTCCACAAAGCACCATCAATGTAAGGCGGAGCTTGTGTTGTGGCTTTCATTATGTATGTAATGTAGGACAACAATTGTTTGTCTGGAATGTGGTTTGTGACCATGTACATGAGTTTTGGTTATTCCACACAACTTGCAAAATATTTCTTGTATCATAATGCACCTATCAATGTATTTCCCCACCCACCCACCCCCCCCCCCCCCCGGGTGTAAGTGGGGATTTACAGGGGGAATTGACACGAAACTGCTGCCCACTATGGGGCATTTGACGATCGTTCAGTAAGCACCCAAATATTTTTTTGTTATAACTTCCTTCGCTATGTCAAATCCTGCGTTGCAACTGGGGCCAATGGTGGGGATTTGACACGATAGGTTTGCCCTACTATGGGGCATTTGACATTCGGCTGTGTCAAATCCCATATATGCCCGAAGGGGGGTAGTGGGGCAATACATTGATAGTTGCATAAGTGGTACATGGCACTAAATGGAGTATTGACTAACGATTTATACACCTTCCCTAGTGTCTGTACGTTCTTTTATCACGCTTTCACACCTTATTTATAAGACATCTGCCGATTATAAATGCTCACATGGGGTGTGGCACTAAATGGACTCTAAAAGATTTCTGCTTAAAATTCCTTCCCTAGGGAACTTACGGGTCTGCACGCTTTCACAACTTGTTTGTCAGACATTAGGGCTTGTGTCCACATCGTGTCTTCAAAAGTTATTGTAGGGATTAGAGGTTTGAATGGAGAAAATACGCGTAGGGCCAACCAGAATTAGATAGTGTCAGGCCTAGATGGCTGGTACAAACACGGGTAAGATGACTGGTATAACATGACAATACGTGTAATACAAGGTAGAGAAATAAAGTGAAATATGTCTAAATACGGCTATATTTTTTATTTTAGCAAGGTCGCAAGAAAGCGACGACTAAAGATTTTTTTTATTACGTAACCCAATACAAATCCATTGAGAGATGTTGCATAATCCAGGGCTAATATTGCGAAACCAACCCTACACGTAAATAACTCACAGTAGTGGCCGCGTCTTTTAATTGGGCATGCGCTTCATAGTTTCTTGGCCGCGCGCCTCACTACCGTGAGTCTTAATATAACATGACCAAGGATGTTTACCTTACATCTTTGAACTTCTATCCAAAACAATACATTGTTGACATCGTATTGTCCTGGCTCTTGTGTTATTGTCAGATATTCCATGAAATTTACATAAGTTACATCATCCTGCAGTCCTTTATAGATACTGCTAACATTCCACTTACTTATGTTCAAATTTGTCTCTGACACCTACAAAATGCAACAGGCATATGAAGGCTACTGTACAATGTGAAGTTTATATGTACATTGACATACTGAGATAATGTATGTAATAGTAGTATGTAACAAACATAGCTAGTAACAACTAGTACATGTACAACAGTTAGAAAAGATGCCAAGATTTTGACACATATGTAATCATAGATTACTCCATAATCAGTAATACCTATATACTAGGTAAATCTTTATTTTCTTACCTTGATGCTCGATCTCCTATTGTTGGTTTGTCTTTTAACTGAGTGTCTTTTCTTAAACTCTGGTGTCTCAAGAAACTCAGGAAGCCACTTCTTTTCTAGTCTGTCCCTTGCATACATCTGTACCTCTCTGAGTACATCCGACAAATGTTGTAATAGTAGTATTTTTTCCCCATACATACCACCTCCAACACTGATAACCTTTAAAAAGGTATGCATTTCACAAATACAGTAGTACAGGGCATGTCTTTAGTAAAACAAAAACTAAAACTTGATCTTTACTATACACAGTTATACATTTAGATATATATGTATACTGGAATTCCAAAATGTATTTAAAAAGAACATACCATACACCATAAATGTAAACTGCTCAATACCTTTAATTGTAACTCTCTTTTTGCAGGATTTTGTGAGTCAAATAAATAATTTTTGTGAAGAAATCTCTTTTCAATCTGTCTTGCTGTTGCTTCTTCTTTCTCTGGATGCATACTTGAGTGAAACTTTTCTATTTCTTCCCAGCATCTTAAATCTTGTATGGCGCTTTCTTCATTAAGAAACATCTAAAACATATGTAGTGCTAATGAGAATTAGTGCAGAATATTTTATGTTCATATGCTACTAGTTTGCTGACAGATGCAAGTAGCATTTTTACATATATATGTTTAAATCATTGGTAAATTATTCTGTATAAAAAAGTATTACTATCATACAGCATGGTATACTTAATGTTTAATATAGCAGGGATAAAGGTCATCTACCAAAACAACAAAAAGCATTATAGAAATATTCATTACACATGATGAAAAGTATATTACAGAAGAGTCTTAGTGCATCTAACATAAATCGATAAAAACAAGAAAACACTTACAGAAGGCAGGGGCAGATCCAGAGTTTGGAGAAGGGGGGGCACATCGCTGAAAAGTTGAAGAGCAAAAAAAAGGTCATAGCAATAATGGCTGAACGGCTGTCCTTTACCAAATGTATATATTGTAAAGATTTTTATTATAGCTTCATAGTTAAGCTACACTGCCTCATGAAGACAGCTTTATTAGAGTGATTGACTGCTCTATTAGAGTATCTTAATCTTGTATGGAATGTTTTTTTTGAAAGAGATGAAGGAAGGAGTTGGGGGAGGGGACATGTGCCCCCTGTGCCTCCCTCTGGATCTGCCTCTAGAAGATTAAGTATTGGCTATTTTAAAATCACTATAGATAATCCAATTTTATAGTCTGCCTACTAGCCAAAACCAGTCACAACACCATCGGCTAAATAAAACTGTAGTGCATCCCCAGTCACTGAACTGGACTACTGTTTATTTGGTTTTTAATTGCATTTTTCAACACTTGTGTTAGGAATATTGGCTGTTACACTTTCTTCAATGCATTTTTTAGTCATAACTGCTTGAATGTAAATGTGAATGTCCCAAGTTTATTGTGCTAGCTATGGTATTGGCGAGATAGTTTTTTTTCCTGTTGCAATTTCACGTCATTGTTTAGAAATGCCTCTTTGTTGCCTTCTCTACTAAATCCTTCTATTTTGCAGATAATAATTATGACATGTATGATGGTACTAAGCCAATGTGTACAAACAAGGTAGTGGTACAACATTGCACTACTTGGTATGAATGTAGCAACTACTTGTACAGGTATAACTACAGTAGCTGATATACGTTACATTTCATTTCAACACTAGTTCCATGAAAAATTTGACACTGTATCTTTGTGCAAATCTATAGTACAGTAGTTGATCCAGAGTATCTTGCTTCAATATACTGCTTACATTTGGGGATCAACCCTGCCCTTAAATAACCAGACCTCTGTGACTGTACCTTTAAACTATCTAGCTGCAAGACAATTGATGGCAACCACACCCCTTAATCTATTGCATAACTGACTCGACATAAGCAGTGAAACTCTTAATAAAGCAGTCACCATCATATTGCAACAGCCATCCATGCCAATTAAGAGTTTATAATATTTGTATGGAGAAGAATGTCTTACTGTCAGTATATCCCACTGTTACAAGTAAAGAATCAACACCTTGCTGTTTTTTCTTGAATACAAAGACTTTGCATATTTAACACAGGTCAGCACCTTTAAGTCCTGCAGTTATCATATGACGAAGCCTAGTATCATTGTGGAGAACAGAGTGGAACATTGGTATTTGACCTGTAGTACTAAGTTTGACAGCCACACTCTAGTTAGACAATTTCTCTTACAAATAATACCTACTACAAACTCTTAACTTGGCAACAGCATGGCGCACATGCATGTAGTATCATAGCCTTAAAACAGTACATTTAAAATGATTAAATAAAATAAGGAATCCAGCAACAAAAAGCAGTGGTCATTATGAATGATGATGATCATTACAACATAGTTATGTGGAAAATCCCTACTTTTAAATTAGTTTTACAAATGGTGGTATGTAGGTCAAATTTTGTCACATATAATAGCTATGCTATAATACTATCCTTTGTTTCACTATTTTTGCTGCTGGATTCCTTCAAATTAAAATGTATTTTCTTGAAGAATCCACACAGCAATATCAACAAGCTTTATATACATTAGCAGAAATGAAGTGACTACTCTATTAGGGAGTTTTGTCGTAATTCAACTTGCATCTCCAGTATAGTTGTAGATCTAACTTCAGTATACAGTGGATCCTTGAGTGGTGGTTCATTATGGTATGTCTGCTTAATTAAATCCTTAGAAATGCTAAGCGTGTTCATATGGCTTTCGGCGACATCCGTGGTCATGTGTGGTAAATACCTATCGCCGAGGATTTTCTTAACGTGAATCATACCACCAATGAATTTATTACCACTTATGGTGCATTTTGTAGTCTTCTAATGGATCGTGGTATAGTAAGCTACTGTAACATGATCGTTTACCTTCAATTAACTGAAATCCACAAAATTACTATAATAAAACTCTCTAATAGAGCGTTCAAGTTTGAACAAATTTCTGCTAATGAGCACATTTCAATAACGTCATCTAAATTTTATAACAATCTGTAACACCAGAATAATCAACTAAAGCCAGCCACTAGTATGCAGATATTGCCAGCATGACTTCTACTGTAGTAGTGCTACCACTGAAAATCTTCAAGACCCATATAAAGGAGTGTCCCAATAATTAAAGTCACTGATGAAAATACAATCTATGTTCATTCAGCAGCTTCATTGTAACTGAATCATTGAAGTGAGTTACATGTATATTCTGGCAAGAAACTTTGGATGTTCAGTAAAAAAACATATGATAGTAATAATATAATGTACCTGTAATTTACCTTAAAGTACTGAAGTTCAGTGCTATCTGCTAGTACATCTGGCAGTGTCCAACGCCCATCATAATCAGCAGAGAACAGATGAGCATTCCCCCCAAATTCTTTATATAATGGGTTGGCACAGTCAAGAGTGGGACAACCTAACCATTCATTAGAACACTCTTGCTCCTGGTATTGGCAAAATTCACAAAATATTACATATATTACGTAAGTGCCCAAATAGCTATAACAGATAAAATTTTACCAACATTCACCAGATATATATTACAAAACTGTGATACAGCACTGTACCTTGGATACACTTGACCGTTCTCTAACAGAAAAAAATGTATCCATCTATAAAAAAACAGTATAGTATATGCTAAACAAATGATGAAGTTTTCACACATGAACACCAGTTGGTGTGGGCAGGACATGACACTTTCCTAGTCTTCATCTCACTTATCTTTTAACTGGCACATATAGTAATAGCTGCTATGTACCAAAACCACAGGCGTCAGTATCAATTTCATGTTCCATAGTAAACACACATTATCAAGCAAATATATACAGTAGGGTAGAAAGCATTATATAACAACATTTCACAAGCCAAAAATTATATATACATAGGTAAAATATCATCAAAGAAATACTGTGATTTGTGACCATTATAAGACTTCTAAAGCATGTGCCATTAACAAGTATGCATGTGTAATTCTCTGCCAGTGTTTGCCACTGTATCTGTACATTTTAAACTCCTTTGTTTTGTACTTCATACTCAATAATTTTCATCTGGTACAGAAGGTTTATCAAGACTCACGATAATGAGAAGCACAAAGCGCGCGCCCACAAAATTAATAAACACGCGACCACTACTGTGAGTCATTTACATGAGGAATCTATTACGCAATCTTTTAAAATCCGCATGGCGAAATCTCAGGCTTACTAAAAGATTCCACCTCGAAACCAGATGTAACCTTTGTATAATGAGTAACTACCACACGAAAAGTCAGGCGAATTGTTGGAGTAGTTTGTTCTATCGCCCACCCATTTACCATGCGTTAATTAAATTATTTATTCAAATGTGCATCGTTCTTTTTTTCATTTTCTTCGTCATCGCATCCCATTGAAGCGATTTTCCTTCAACCATGAAGTCGTATTGTAAAAAGGCTGCGGCTATTAGGGGCTTTTTACACAGTGTATCTGTACATTTATTCGCTAAAAGTTGTTTGTTAATTTATGAGATCGCTTTTGTGCTCTTTGAAGATTCAAACTTGCCACCATGACGTCGAGGTGTGGGCGCCCGCCTCATTTCCCAAACCCAAACAGTGTGGAAGTGGGTAAGGTCATTAGCCATAGCGAGCTGGCCGATTTGTCAACTCTTGGTTTAATTGTGAGCAGTCACTGATTTGTTTTAATTTCGCCGCGGTATGCCTTCACTAGTCTCGCGTGGCCAGACCACTATTTTCTTCGGGGTGGCGCTTATCGATTAGAGATTATAAGCGCTCCCTTTTTCGAGGGAGCGCTACCCCGAAGAAAATAGTGGTCTGGCCACGCGAGACTATGCCTCCACTGACTCGTCGGCGTGACCTGACTCCGGCCCATGCAGGGCCGTACATAGCTAGCTATAGCCAGCTGTTTCATACCCGCTGTAGTGATACAGTTGAAGTAATTTACTGCTACATTACCCGTGCACGTCTCTAATTCCGCTCCAGTTCTTCAGTGCCTGTGAAACTTCAGTGTTGACTTAAAAAGCCATGCAGCACCAACGTATCACCTTTCAGTCACAGCACTTCGTAGACACTCATGCAACCACCCATAATTATAGAAACTCTTTAATGATAGCATGATATATTGTAATAGTAAACATTTACATTATGATAATCCCATAAAAAAAAAAGACTACAATAGCACAAGAAGCCAGATACACTAGTGTTTGACTATGAAGTACCACCAAGAGTTCATATTATAGTAGTGGGGTCTTGGTACCACATATTATGTTTTCTTCACCATTTGCGTGATTTGTCCATTGACCATAAACTCACCCGCCAACAGTCACAACATCAGTATCCACCCTGCATATACAGAAAGGGACACAGTATGGTAAGGTACAGCTAACTAAAAATGTGTAATCATAGTCAGACGAACATGTCTTTCTTCCACTATTATGATTATTGTTAAAGTGAGCATCCAACATAGTCATTCCCAAGATGTATTCAGCATACTGCAGCAATTGATGACCAATTTTGGAGTATATTACTCGACTTCTTTTGTGGTTCTCACCTACATTGTTAACAATATTTGTTGCTAGGAGACATATAAACTAGGAGGGACTCATGGTTATAGCATAATGGTAATCAAGTTACAACAGCAAAGGAAATTTTAATAAACTAGCAGTGATTGGATAGTTGATAGATAAAAGTAGAAGACAATTTGTAGTTTTTCCAGTCCTGATTGTTTGAGGATAAGCACATTAGCTGAAAAAAGCAAGACAGACTACATTTCAACACAAGGTTTATGATGCAAACCCATTATGCACCTACCAATGTGTTACCCTACCACTCCCCTTGGATGTAAGTGGGGCTTCACAAGGTGAATTGACATAAAACTGCTGCTTCACTATGGGACATTTGACAATCATTCATTAAGCACCCAAGTATTTTTTTCTACGCTGTCAAATCTCCCACGTTGCAACTGGAGCCAATGGTGGGGATTTAACACAATAGGTTTGTCCCACCATGGGGCATTTAACATTCAGTTGTGCCCACTATAGCCCTATCTATATATGCCCGAAGAGGGGGTTAGTAGGGAAATATGTTGATATGTGCATTATAATTATATATAATATGGTGCATCTACTGGGGTAAGTAGACTAAGCCTGTACTTTGCGGGCCTAAGCATGTTCCTCTCCTGTTTTGAAAAATAATCTTTTATTGCCTGCCCCTAACTGGAGTTTGCCTAACACCTTCAACATCACAAAAAGCTATCTAAAATGGTTAATTTAGCTTTGACCATTGGCAAACTACAATGCTCAGCAATTACATCAGAGTATACATAACTCTATATGTCTGCCCAGTTACTATATAGTAGGGTCCATGGTTGTCTCAGATCTGCTTATATTATTATCACATCAATCAATCGATGCATAGTAATTATGGTATACTGTATGTACGCATTGAGCTGAGCCCTCAAAAATATTAACTTATTAGTTTTGTAGTATTGACTTACTTGCTAATCATTCAAATGCCTGACACATTATTTATAGCCAAAGATTTCATCATACATTAGAGGAAGCCATAAAAGTATATAGTCTTGAACTGTTGATGGAAGCAATTGTCTGCTCTTGACAACTTCGTTGTCATCACCAACCATCTGGTTGGTTGAACTGTTGAGAAAAAGTCTTTCATTTTTAGCTGTTTTCTCACTAGGGTTCAGCTCAACTTGTTCGCGGTCTGACCCACACAGCTGCTAGAACAAGCCAGCTACAAGGATCTGGCCTACCGAAAAGCATATACATATAATCCCAGGAAGCTACTATGGCGTGGCCCATGGGGGATTCCAGTCTAAAACTGATTACGACGGTAGTTATATATCTGTTTACAATGACTTATACACGAACTTACTTGGAAATTCATTGGGAGAATCAGTGTGATGCATTCAGCGCCTTCAAGTCAAGTCCATTCCGAGGCATACATTCAGCTAGTCTCGCCATTCAGCAACAACTCGCAGCCGATTCGCCTCCACTTGTTACGCACACAGACTATAGTTATATCACCAATCCACCGCTTCAGGAAGAAACATTAAGATGGTAGCCTCAACTTTGTCACTATCCCTCACACTATCCCCGGTTCTTATTTTCACGTGAACATCACGCAAAATATCACGTGAGTCCTTGAGGGAAATTTGAACGGTTTGAACGAGTTTTCTCTTAGCAAGTCACTTTTAGTAGTGCTTCTAAACACTGAACTTGAAGCTTTTGCTACTGATTTAACTACGTAGCTAATCTCATACTGAAGCTGTTATTATGCATGCATGCATGCAGTGTCTCCTATGTAATATAATAGCCAATCTTCAGTAACTGTATGCTCTCCATTCTACAAAAAGTAGTGATATCCTGTGCCAAAAACAGCCCAGCTGTAAAAAAAGGCGAGGCCAAGAATGCACAAGTACACTGTACATGTTCATGGAGTAACTACAACCAAAAGACATGATATCAAAATCTGGCCAAGAAAGCATTTACAGTATAGGCACTTTTATGCATTCATTTTCTATATGCTTCACATTATCACATCCAACTAGCTGTGCATGTGTGCTTGCAATATAAACAATACTACTGAGATGATAAAAGATGATTACACTGCATTGTTACCAAAATTAATTTAACTAAAAATTCACAATTGGTTTCTACTTGGCCATCTTCTTGCACTGTATATTAAAATTAAAAGATGGCCAAGTAGAAACCAATTGTAAATTTTTAGTTAAACTAAGTTTGGTAACAATGCAGTGTAATCATCTTTTATCATCTCAGTAGTATTGTTTTTATTGCAAGCACTCCATGAACATGTACTTGTGCATTCTTGGCCTCGCCTTTTTTTACAGCTGGGCTGTTTTTGGCACAGGATACTTTTTACAATGTGAATGTTATAATGCTAGCTACATACGAAGGTGCAGTCTATTATCCTAGCTGTAAGTTGTAAACCCGTATGCCATATATCCACATACTAAATACATACACAACTACACACACACACACACAAATTTGTTATAAATCTCATCTTTCTCTTTTCAGTACCATAATTGTTGGTTACAGCCATATGTTCCTTGTGGAAATAAAAATACTGTTGAAGGGTGAACATGTTGCACTGTTGTATACCACTTATCCTAGCTCAAACACCCTGACAGCATCAAACATCTCCATATTATTCTGCACTCTGCAGTTAGCTTCTGTCTCACTACAGTACATTTGTACCCTTCAATTATGCCAGGTCTGATGTAATGTTGACTGAGATCCTCTAAAGGATGGATCCAAATTATCATGTAACCTATACCAGTAACTTTCACACTGCCTGCTTAGCTCTACACAGAATACTTCAACTTTTTGTTCTTACGTATAGTATCTCTGTCCTGTATACTTGCAATCTTATAGGACAACTTTTGGTGTCAACAATAAATCCAGTTCATCACTCAACAGTCTGGCTTTACAATTGCAGAAAGTGATCAGCATTGCATTTTTACCATGGCTGAATCAATACATGCTTGCCAATATACTGGAAATTTTACTGTTATAGTATTCACAGGTATGTGTACGTACTTATCAGTGGGACAATATGCACTGTAGCTATATCAGATTAGCTACTAGTAACATATGTAACAGCTAGTTCACATAGCACTACACATATTATACAGTGTGGTAAGTGTGAAAAGAGAAAAAGAACTATTCTCATTATCGCATGCTGAAACACATTGTTGTATGGTTAGCTAAGAAATCATGCATACTGGCACATGCTGACGAATCACAATCAAAATACTTTGTTCACAGTACACATGATCACATGTACATGTTGTACATTAGTATAAAATCAGTGTGCTCTAATATGCATAATATAGTATAGCTAGTTTACAAGGTGACTTGTACATAAAAATCCTTTTGACATTCTCCAATATATTTGCTGCTTGAATATTGTTCAGCAGATACGTGTGGCCTACAATTCACAAATTCGTCTTTTAAGTTCAGAGGAAAAAGTATCTCATCAGAATGGTTGCTTGAACCATCAAAATCTTGAGGCAGATAAATGCCATGTGTTGACAGTGCTGTTGCCAACTGCATATACAAAAGCTGTTCAGGTTGTTTAGCTTTACCTTGTGAAACTTCAAATCCTTCACAATTTGACTTGCACTCTTGCATAAGTGTGCAGTGACCATCATCAGTTTCTTTATTCAAAAGGGTTACTCTAATCATCTTTTTATAAGGCCATTTGAGGTCTACATCATGCTCACCCTGTATAACATGCACCTCAACCGATAAGCTCAGATTGTTTAGTCTATAACCATGAATAAAACACATTTTTGGACAGGTAGGACAGTGACAGGCAACTTTTGCAGACAACTGCAGTTTGTAGCCTTTGGAATGGCTATAAAAGGGCATACAGTTATAGAGCGTTGATATATAGTGATACGTAGGGCCACTGTTGTTCAACCTATGCTCTTTAGTAATATGTAATTGAACTTTCAAGACAACAGGTACAAATGGCTCAATAGTAGCTACCTCAACTATTTTACATAAATAGAGTGGCCAGTTTGTTACTCGCATTTTAGATGCCATAAATTTTAGGTTTTCAAGCCAAAAATCTTTTTTTGGCTTTAGGTTATCTATCTCCTCTGTGAGATGATCAACCTTTTGTTCAAGTTCTTCTTTATCTTTTCGTAGATTCTTGATTATAACATCTTGTGCAGAAAGCTTTTTCTCAAGGGCAGTTTTGTCATTGGCATACAGCTTGACTTTTTCAGTTAACACTGCACACATCACCGTTTGATGCAAAATTACACCATCCACCAAGTGTTGCTGTAACATTCGACGCTTAAGCTTTTCTTTGCAGCCCATTTCACTAAATGTACACTGTATTTCTTGCTCTGGACATTCATCAATGTGATCTTTAAGCTCAATACGAGGATATGTTGATTTGAGCAACGATTAGGGCAGGGGACTGGATACTTCAAGCAGTCATCATTATGCAGAGTGGTAACTACCTCATAGGTTGACAGGAAACCACAGAATTTGCAAGAAAACTGACGATACTCAGGGGCGGATCTAGGATTTATAAAAGGGGGGGCTAACTCAAGGTACTAATCTCTTGGGTATAGGTGTGTGAAGCACACTTCCCAGCATGTGAAGCGTGCTGGAACTAGAGGGGTCTGGGGGCATGCCCCCCCAGGAAAATTTTGAAAAATAGATGCTAAAATACTGCAATTGGGAGACTTTTCCACATAAAATTCACACCTGTAGATATTTTATATACTGCCTTTAGATTATAGGTGTGGCTCTCTGAAGCATTTTGCTAATGGAAAAGTTTGGGTAGGTACAGACAACCAAGTACATGATGTACCCCTCTCACAATTGCACAACACTGAATAGGTGCATGTTAGAATAAGAATGCCGAAAGTGGAAAATTTTGAAATTTGAACAATACAAGATTGAATCTGAGAGCACAAATTAAGTATTGCCATACATATTAACTACACAAGTAGATGAATGAAACCCTTCAAACAGACCAATGCACTTCATTGTATGTATAGGTGCAGGCAGATTTGGAAAAATTCCATAACAGAACCAACTACATGTTTCTAGTGAATGTTCTATTAGAGTAGTTAGCTGACTGCTCTATTAGAGTATCTCGATCTTGTACACCTCCAATGCTGATCCGGGTCCTTGTTGCATAAACTTTAGCATAAATCCACTGATAATACCTTGGAAAGATGTTTATAAGGTGGTTTTATGAGTATTTGTATTATTAGTGATCATATAATTATGCTAAGACAAAATTTCATTACAATACTCAGCATATTGATCAAGTAAAACCTAAATATGAAGGGGGGGGGGCTTCAGCCCCCAAAGCCCCTCCCCTGGATCCGCCCCTGATACTTGCAAATCTTATTAACATGGTTGGTAATAGATTTTCTTGGAATTAATGTATTGACAGAGGGCATTTTACCGTAACAAATTGACACTCACCATTTTCTTTCTCTAGGTCTAAGTGCTTCTCAATCTTTCCATAATCCCCTATCCACTCACAGCCCTTTCCTTTATACACGCAATACAGAAACCTGTAGGTCGTGTAATTTTCTCCTAAAATGTTTATTGATGAATCCATTTAACGGTGTAGTTCGGCATATGGGACACTTTCCACTGTTCTTCTTCACCGAGACAACACATGGCTCACAGAAATGGTTGCCACAACAAGCAGTAAGATATGGTTCAGATAGAATGCTTAAACAAATCGGGCAATTAAATTCCTCTGAAGGTGATAGTACAAAGGAAACCTGTTCTTTGATCGATGGTTTACTCAGTGCCATTCGAGCCTGCGAATATACAAGTCAGTAAAACATGCCAACAGAGATGCGAACAACTTACGTTGTACTAAGCAATGCTCTCGAAAACGTGCATTATTTAAAGCAATCAGTTCACGGGGTCCACCGGTCACGCCAAATGCAGAGCAGGCGCCGCACGCAGGAGAGGGAACCCTTCGAGGAAAATAACGGATACAGTGACAAAAGCTTCTAGGTGGATTTCAGGGATAACTGAGATACAGTTTAACGGCCTTTAATACCGGATGCTCTATAGCAGCTCAGTCGGAACTTGAGTCACAGTCATAGCTAGCGCTATGAGATTATATACTCCTGGGTATAATCTATGGTGAAGTACAGTAGCTGTCACGTGATTCTGATAGCTACACGGTGCATATCAGAGTGTTATGCTAAAATTTACATGGCGGCTCTCGTATTACCACCTGCTATTTACCGTGGAGTTGCACTTCTTTTCAGTTTCTCAAAATGTTCATTTTTCTCACCCATCAACTGCTTGTACTGAAACACCTTGTAATGTGCAGTGTAGCTATATAGCTATTATACTGGCAGAATGATGTTCCACTTTTTGCTGTTAGAGTGAGCAAAGTTGATTGACAATCATTTAGCTAATTTCTTTTCAAAACTTTAACTTTAAAAAAAATTCCAAAAGTTCAGTTTTGAAAAAAAAAAGCATTAAGTCATTTTTACTTCAGCTTGAATATAATAGGAAGATGCTATTATATGTTTTGAAAGGATTGCCATGGTAATTAGAGTTGCACCGATAATCGGTTGAATTATCGGTAACAGCCGATATTAGCTAATTTTACAAGTATCGGTGTCGGCTACGAAGCGGAAATAATTTGCCGATTAACCGAAACCCACAATCAATCATTAATGACGGCAATGAACAGGTGAAAGTAAAGAAAGAAGGTGGTGAATGTAGCAGTAAGTGGTTGTAACTGTTTTGGCTTGTTTGTTTGCACAAGTATGGTTGCAAGGCTATAGTAGGCTGTGTATATTTATCGGCCGCCCACGCAATTAGTTGATCACTCTTCACAAAGGGTCTGGAGTCCCACTAAAAACACTGTTTGATAAGCTGTCTTAGTTGTTTTATAACTACTTGGCTTCCTTTTCCATGAAAGGAGTTAGTTGCAAAACTGTAAAAAAATAGTAAAAGTCTGCCGCCCACGCGATTAATTACATTGATATTACAAATACAGTTTATACACTAGGTGGTTTTCTGCTCCTCCTCTCCTGTTCTGAAGAATTGAAGAATATCGGTAAATATCGGCATATCGGTTACAGGAATAGGCAAATAATCGGTATCGGTAAATGTGAAAAAATGCATATCGGTGCAACACTAATGGTAATACTGAGACATCTTATCTAATAAGGATCGTAGTGGAATTTTTGAAAATCCTAATAGAGCAGTCACCTAAAACCAGCCTTAGAAAGCAGACTCGAGCATAAAATAACCCTCAGAAGGCTTTTGTATTGTATTGTATTATTGTATTAATGCTTTACAGTGACCAGCACTGAAGGTCTGACAGCAACATGTGCTGCAGCCTTAGTACTACCTAACCTAATTTCAAGGACTTGGACTTAGTGACTTATAGCTGAAAAGGTGTAACAGAAAAGGGGCCAAAGTAAGGAAAAAAATCCCTTCAACCCCAGGAATCGAACTGCAGGTCACCCAATGTCTAGTCGGGGCCACACTCAGTCTCCTCCAGGAGAGATGGATTTTCTTCCTTAATCCTAAAGTATTTATTGTATTAATGCTTTACAGTGACCAGCACTGAAGGTCTGACAGCAACATGAGCTGCAGCCTTAGGATTACCTAACCTAATTTCAAGGACTTAGACTTAGTGACTTATAGCTGAAAAGGTGTAACAGAAAAGGGGCCAAAGTAAGGAAAAAAATCCCTCCAACCCCAGGAATCGAACTGCAGGTCACCCAATGTCTAGTCGGGGCCACACTCAGTCTCCTCCAGGAGAGATGGATTTTCTTCCTTAATCCTAAAGTATTTATTGTATTAATGCTTTACAGTGACCAGCACTGAAGGTCTGACAGTAACATGTGCTGCAGCCTTAGGATTACCTAACCTAATTTCAAGGACTTAGACTTAGTGACTTATAGCTGAAAAGGTGTAACAGAAAAGGAGCCAAAGTAAGGAAAAAAAATCCCTCCAACCTCAGGAATCGAACTGCAGGTCACTCAATGTCTAGTCGGAATCGAACTGCAGGTCACCCAATGCTTATTATCAAAACACTGAACTCAGAAAAATTGTGATATAGATAGTCTAGACGAAATTTGGAAACATTCAAAAATTGCGAATTTTACGCGAATTGTTCATAATAGCTAGCTATTTACGAATATTTATTATTTTGTTTCACTCGTGTACAGCCCAAGGCTTCCATTTTTTCGCGATAAAAACTACACAACCTTACTCACCGAGTCCTTCCGCGTGTCTATGACCCATTAATTAACCCGTACTCCACAGATCACTAACCGGCCTCCGCCTCGATAAATTTCTAAGTTCTTCGCCATCGCCTGCTGTTCCGTATACGGAAGAAGCCGTAGAAGAACAAAATTACGGGATCTTGTGTGCTCAGGATGCGTATTGTTCAACTATGGTGTTTATAACGTTAATAGATGGCAAATTGAAGTTGTGCAGCACTCTTTAACCTTACAAGATCGCCATAATAGGGTCTCTAGTGAGCTGCCCGTCTTCGCTACAAGAAGCCGTTCAAGCGCGCATGCAAGGCATCCAGTTTATTCTTCTTCCTAGCCATCACAGTGAGTGCTTTGTTTGTCCATTGTAGGTGGAAGATAAATGGTAGCGCTGATATCATGGCTGCTTTTCACACGCAAAAAAGGTTGGGTGGGGTGTTTATTACAACCCTACCATTTAAAATATTTTGTGGTCTAACCACATATCATCAACAACCCTCCCATATGGTGTCCATGTCATAAACAACTTACAGAGTGTGAAGCCTGACAGTCTTATATGGGAGGATTGTGTGCTACTGTGCTTATGTCACTGTAACTATATAGCTACTATACTTATTTTAGCACATTCTCCGATCAGCTAGTGACATTGACAGTTGCAAACATTTAGCTATGACCACATGCTAACCAGATTTTGCTGACTATACCTATGGTGTTCCACTTTATGACACATTGCTGCTAGCAGGCTAAACCTAGGCTTTCCAGGGCTAGAGCCCAGTCTAAGTCCTGGCAATTAAAACTCAATATGCCAGTTTAAAGTACTCCTGCATGGTTAATGACTGCCAAATCCCTGGTAATCATGTAAGACTGGCTACGCCATGCACTGGCCACTAGTAGTGACATTGTGATTTGTACATGCAGACACCGGCATAGGAAGACTTTTCGGCCAAGCCAAGCCATCTCCTATTTGCTTGATTAATACCAACTCACAGTGTTGCTGCTGTATTCAGCCCTGTTCATATGTGCATTTATACAAAGGTGTTGTAAAGCGTCATCGCTACAATAATAGCACTACAGCTACAATGTATAGCTATCTCTTCACTACCTATTCTACTAGACAACTCTACACCTATAGTGCACGTGCTTGATGTATGCATCGTTATATCACGTAAAAATTTATCTTCTCTTTTGAAAAAAAATTGGACTATACAGGAATTATAACACTAACAGTTACCATTCTTATAAATTGTATCATAGAGTTTCATTCTTGTCCTTGTGTTAGAATAAACACCTAAGACATCTTATTCTTCTTCAAGTCTCCTGTGCTGTCATCAACACTGTCTCCTGTATGATAGGTGCGCAATCAGTAATTCTTCTGACAGATAGGTAGCTCATATAGCAGTGTGTTTTCAGCAACGGCACCAAGTGTGACAATGATGGCTCAAACACTGAGTATAGACTAGGAATTAATGTATCCTGCCTTATATTTTGTGTGTGCACTAATCAGGATGAAAAGTCTTTATCATAGATTACAAAATTAATATTGCATTAACATATCTAATGAGTTAGCCTTTTAAACTAAGGAATCTCTGTTAGCTTACTACACTAATGTATCAATTAACTTATAATCCGTAAATGGATTTGGAATAAAGTACATAAACTAGACATATTAAAAATTTCGCTGGGATGGTAATGTAAACCACAAATCCCTATTTTGACTCTATAAATACGAAATTAATAATGCGTTAAGATATCTAGTTATTGAGTTAACCTTTTAAACTGAGGAATGTCTGTTAGCTTACTACACTAATGTGCCAATTAACTTGTAATCCATAAATGGATTTGGAAAAAAGTACACAAACTAGACATATTAAAAATTTAAAATAAGAAATAGGGATCGCTGAAAAAAGCCACGAAACAAGAAGGGATCACTGGGGGTGGTAATGTAAACCACAAACTCCTATTTTGACTCACTTCAAATTGACAGACCATGTAACTAACAATTTATGACAGAGAGTCAAAATAGGGATTTGTGGTTTACATTACCACCCCCAGCAATCCCTTCTTGTTTCGTGGCTTTTTTCAGCGATCCATAATTTTAAATTTTTAATATGTCTACTATATAATACTTCATACAGATGCTATATGCCTATGTATGTATAACCGAACTTCCATGAACACAAAAAGAAAATCAAACTCATGGTTTTATCACAAATGAGCTGCCAGTCTAATGATGCTGTCTATATTTTTCCAGAGCTGGTGAGTCTTTTTGTGCCCTGAAGCCTGGTTTTGTCAACTTCTTGTAGTCACATTCCATACGGCTAGTTATCAATCACTAACTATGGCACAAGTGTATAGATACGAGCAATAATGCATGAATAATAATATTATGGCAGGTGATTTGGAGAGCAGTGCAGCCCAATGACCAAGCAATAAAGACACAGTTTTACTACTTGCTCCATATACTATACTTGGTTCGCATTCACCTGAGCCCCCCACTAAAAACATTACTATCAAAGAGATGAACACATGTACATGTTCACTCCCAGTGGTTTTTTACTGGAACAGGCATGTTTTCATGTTGTAAACATGTTTGCATGCCTGAATTATCCATACTTACTTAATGTATGAGATATTTTTAAATCTCACCTGTTTTTGCTTGTCATGGTATCAAATTGGTTTTTTGATAAACAGTTCTGGGATTTAAAGGGCTTCACAGTGCTCCTTAAATGTTTGGGCAGCAGGCCCATGTAACAAAAGTTATTAACTAGAAATGAGGGCTCAGAACAGACTACATTAATTTGTTGCTACTATAAAATATATTCTATAAAACCGCTGGTATGTAGCTGCTTGTTTCTATTGGCTGCTACTACAGGAGTTTACTTTTGCTGGTAGCAAGTGATTTGTTTGCAATGAATACTACTGTCTGACTGCTACAGTATCTTCAGCCTATACGCCATCCTGTAGTTGATAAAAGTGTAGAAGCTGCTCGTAATGTCTTCACTAATGGAAGATGACAATTTACGACCCAGATGCACATGAATATCATACATATTAGTGTTGTTTTAGTAAGGACTTTTAGTTTTAGTTAATGTTATAGTCATAGTCAGTTTCGTCAATAATATTAGTTTTAGTAATTTTTCTTAATTCCTTTTAGCTATTGATTTAGTTATGGTTATATTCTCTGTGTTGTTTTAGTTTTAGTTATAGTTTTAGTTAAAAATGTTAAGATCTTATAGTTATATAGTTATAGTTTTAGTAACATTTCTAAAAATGTTTTAGTTTTATTTAGTTATAGTATTAGTTGTACATAAGAAAATCTTTTAGTTTTAGTTATAGTTTTAGTAATCTTTTCCTTAGTTTTAGTAAACTATTCTGTTGTATTTTAGTTATAGATTTAGTTTTTGTTACAACACAGATTTGCTTTTAGTTATAGTTTTAGTTAACCAATACATATTTGTCTTACTAAAAGTACTTTTAGTTTTAGTTATAACTAGCTGGCTCAGTGGTTACCTATGTCCCTGTCCAGCTTAGCCCCCCTTCAAAAAATCCTAGATCCACTCCTGAAGTACTTTTAGTTTTAGTTATATAGTTAACTAAACCAATACTAATACACATACATGTATACATACACAATGTATATTAGCCAAACATCTATACATTATCATTATATGAAAACATAATAGCTTTAATCTGAAGTGACAGACTGAGTACACTCGACTGCTACAATGTCACATATCTCATATAATACACTTGGCTTGGACAGTCTAAACTGAATTGAGACATTAATCTTTGGCTTAATGCTATCACTCTGGTTTAATTCCTTGTAGTTCCTTTGTAATCTGTACAAACCATCCATTTTATTGCACATGTTACATAATAAGTATTAGTCACCTTGGTATTTGTGAAGCTTTTTTGTTTGACGCAAGACATTGTTGCTTTCTCTGCAAACTTTCCTTCCGTGCAATGCATTCAGTTTGCAACTTTTCAAATGGCAATATATCTTGATCATAGCCAGCACTGAAGTCTTGAAATGACACATACTGTCTTATCAAATCTTTGATCACAGCAGTCTGTTGGAATACATGTATATAGCAAGAAATACTATTTGTGCAGCTCTAATACAGTAATCAATACTCTAAGAGAAAGTACATCCGTGGGAAAGATAAAGATTCATTCAATAATAAAGTTGAGTAGTATATTCTTCACCTCATGCAGCATATTTTGCACAACATCTGCAAACATTTATTTTGGCTTGACTAATTAATTAAAAACTTTGTTAAATTAAATTTGGTTAAGTTCTTTTTGGCAATAATCACCCAAACAGTGCAATTTTAATGTCAAGGGGATGCAAGACCGTAGACATTCTGTTCCAAGTTCTTACCATGCATGGTCCTGGGTAGCCATCTAGCTAGCTATACTTTATCAGAGAATAGCTTTGAGAAGTTGCATAATCATTAGTGTAATAGCTATAGCTAACCTCAGCATCCTTGAAAACCAGCGAACTCAATTTTACAGTTTTGGTGACGCCTGAAGCTATCTCTTTAGTGACATTAATTTGAAGTTGTGGAAGAACAGGGGACAAAAAGTAGCAGTTGATAATAGCATTCATCTTCTTTATCAGTATGGTGTCTGTGATTCTGTGATAACACATTTCCTGTGATCAATAAAAGGAGGCATCATAGATATAGCTATGCTCTATTATACTGTTACCTTGAATCGTTGAACTTCAAGCCAAAATAGCAAATTGTTAACACTGTACTGTCCTGACTCTTGTGTTATGCTCAAGTACTCCATATAATTGGTATGTGTTGTTTTATCCTGGAGTACTTTGTAAAAACTACCACATACAAGGTCATTGTTTGTCATGCTAACCAGTTCTGCAATCTGAAAATCATTTACGTATGCATCTGTAAATATTATGTTGTATTTTGCACTATATTCTCATACATACCTTAATGCTTGTTCTTCTATCGTCCAAATTTTTAGAGTCTTTGTGTCTTATTCTAAATTGTGGTGATCTCATAAAAATAGGTATCCACTTCTTTTCTAGCCTATCTCTTGCACACTTCTGTACATCACTGAGTATGGCTGATGAAAACTGTGGAGGGATCTTTTGCCCATACATCCCTCCTCCAACACTAACAACCTGGATAATAACATTGATTTTAAACAATGTTTATTATGGCTTTTATTCTTTTAAATTTACAACAAGGCAAGCACACCTTTGACCAAGCTACAGTACTAATTAATAAAATTTAGCTTGACATGCACCTACAAAGTAAAGAAGAATTTAATTGTGCAGTTATTCTTTAAATGTTTGATGCTTGAGTATAATATTATACAGTTGTTTTATTCTGAGGAATGATGGCTGGCCTGGCAGTATAATTGTCAAGTGTAATGATACTTGTGGAATATAGGTAATAGCCTATAAAAATATGCATAATAAAATGTGACTGGATTTGCATAATGTGGTCTTCCACACACATCCAATTTTCTAACTTTGACTATTCATAACTTCAGATGGAAAAGACCATTGACATCAACTTCAGTCAGTAGTTAGCACCAACACAGCTTAAGAGATGGAGACATTTTCTGGGCTCTGTGCTTTTGGAACACAGAGTTATGGTCTTTCAAATTTATAGAATTGGATGTGTGTGGAAGGGCCCTTTTCTCAAATCCAGCCATAGGTGCAAGCATACTTTTAGCTGTTGTTTTTTGCTAGCCGCTGGACTTTGTGATCCAAGATAGTAGTCTTTGTGAAGAAAAGTCTTTTCAATTAGTCTAGCTTTAGTGTCCTTAAAGTCCTTTTGAGAAAGTGGAATAGATTGAAAATGCTCTATCTCCTCCCAGCATCTTAAATCTTGTACTGCCACTGTTCCATGAAAGTAAGCCTAAAATTTACAAAGTCCAGTATAACTGGTGGTGTTATGTTATATAAAACCATGTTAGCTGTAAGCCATATTTCTGGCTAATTTCTTTGTATCTAGCTACATACATACAATCAGTGCTTACTTTAAAGTGCTCAAGTTCAGTTTTATCTTCTAACAAGTCATGCAATTTCCATACTTGCTCACAATCATTTGAATTTGAATGAGAAATATCTTGACCTTGGTCTTCTGAAGTTTTTCTATGGCCAACATCAAAAAAGAATTTTTCCAGCAGAGCACTGTCATCTTCACTTTGCTAATACAATTATCAGTAATTTTTATGCACACAAATTGTGATATGAACAACTACATAAATACTAACTTCATAAATACTTGATAGTCTCCTGGTATTTATCTTAACACTGGACCATCTTCTATTAGACAATAAACTATCCATATTTATGAAGGCAATAAAAGTGTAATACTGTTAAAATGGTGAAAAGTTTCACACATGGCCTGTGTGGGTAGGTTATGACACTTACTGGTCATCAACTCATGCCTTAATATATTAGTTTTATTAAGGTGAAGAAATATGAACAAAGATATAATTTTAGTACAAGAGTTAAGAGATATAATCTTTTTGTTATACATGTACACACTTTAAGATTTCATTAGTCTCATTAAAATGTAAGAAATAATGAAGACTTGATCACAATATGTATTTATATATAAAATATTTATAGGTGTGAGATTAGATCTTCACCATCAAAGAAATAGTGTCATTTATATCAAAGTAAGATTTCAGAAGTTCATCACAAAATGTGTGATTAACAAATAACTATAAGGATTGAAAGTCATACTGGCTGAGTATACTTTGATCATGAGCAGATCACCACTACTAGATGTTGTAGCTATAGTGCATGAGTGTCTCTGTGTATATGTAATTGTGCATGTACAGTATATACATGTGTAGGTTTCACTTGTTTGTGCACCTTACTTTACATCACTGTACTCTTGTTTTGATTCAATAGTGATGTATAGTTTGTTTTGGTTTCCATAAGACTCTTGCGTTGTTCCCAGAACCTGTCCAAAAATATTTAAATCTATTAAACAATTTAACTTTTCTGAATCATTTACAGTTTACAAACTAAACTCTGTTTCCTCTACTCATGATAAGTTATGGATATATACCACTTTTTACACAATCTACAATCATACATTATGTATATATACCCTACTCAAGTTTTGCATAGCATATAATTCTGGCAATGCGGCATTGTCCGCTAAGATTACAACAGTCACTAAGCATCTTTCCACACATATTATACCCTTCCTGTATAATAGATTAGCAATTATACTATGTACTTCAAAACCATGCTAACAGCATGAATGAGTTTGTAAATGATAACATTCCAAGGGTGCCATAGAACACCGTTTTTAGTTTAGCTGGCGAGAAGTCAATGTTTAAACACAGGTTGAATGCAGTGAAGATTCCAAATCCTGTCTTTCCTGGCTCCTTTGGCACTCATACGTACCTAGATTGCATGTTGCTGGGGATCAAGTCACAACTGGGTTGTATGCATTCCACAGAGTTTTAAATAATATTGGTTACATATTTCTTATTCCCTGTATAACAGGCTCACAAGTCATAGCATCTCCAGATAAGAGTCATGCCACTTTTTAGCTTATTAAGTAACTATAATTGAAGTCGAAAGCAGTTCAGATATCACTTAAAGAAATGCATGCATAGCTTTATAGACACAAGGACTGATTAAGGGTGCTCTGTACAGTTTGCATAAGGCTTCCCAAGTCACATGACCAAACAGGTTATCTTTTACGTTGATAGAAATATTATGGTCGTTAATTATTAGTCTGTGGCTTATTACTGAATTTTTAGCACCTGTGCATTAGGCAACAGGCACGTCCCTTGCTATTCTACACCCTTATGTTTAAAATAGAACTGGTCTGTCATTTTTCACCCAAAAGACATGAAAATTTGGGATGAGTTACTGTAGTAATTTTGCTTTAAAAAAGAGTGCTTATGGTTTTTTGATAGCAACTTCGGGTGACAAATAGCATGGAAATGAAAAGAAAGATTGGTGGCAGTGTCAAACCGGAAGTTGAGTATCTGATTATTGAGAAGCTAAAAGACAAAAATAAAAATGCACTGTTTTGTATAGTGTATCATGAAAGTATCAAGGCTCTAGTGTGTAAACTGTAAGACTAGTTCTAGTTTAAATTATAAATCACATTCTACAGCAAATTAGCAGTTGGGTTTGGACTAAAGTGTGCTCTAGTGTTAGCTTATGTCCATTAAGAAAGTACAGTATATTTGCCCAAACCATTTGTGAGTTATGGTAATTTCATGGGAGCCGTACATGAACTGTGCAGAGCACCCTTAATTTGTGTAAACCTTTGCTGCAAAATCACCTAAAACGCTGATTACTTCACATCTTCTTTACCTCTAAAAAATTAATTGTTTTGTTGTTGCTGTAAAAGCTCTCCTTTGCTACACTGTAGAATCTGAAACTCTCTTTGCATGTGAAAAGTCTGAATATACCACTGGTTTGCACTTGCAGCTAAGTGCTTGCTTTAATTACATAAAATTATATTCGTCTGTTGAAACAGTTAAAATACTCTAACAGAGCAGTCTCATGGCATACTAATTTGAGGGATTGGGCTAGCCGGTATCTATCTGTAGTTAAGTTGTACGTACAATGATTAGCTAGTTCTTTGAAACTATGATAGCAAGTGCATTATCTCCACCCACCCAGTTTCCTGGATTATACATGTGCATTGAACTATACATGCATTGCCGTATGCATGGAGATAGATACAGTATGTATATAGCTACCTACATATTATAATGTAAGATTCACACTTAATACTGTGACATATCCAATTCCTAATAGTCATATACATAATATATTTAGCTATAGGTGGTATTAAACTGAGGATTGAGGATGAGCAAATAAATTGCTAGCTATGTACTTTTAAACCTTTATTAAACTAATATTTTGCTTATAGTTATGTCTGTGACATGTTTGGTTGCTACTGATCAATTGCTGCAGTTTGATATACAGCTTGGTAATATTTACCGAACAGTTGATACTTCTAGCATACAAAAGAGAAGGCAAGTGAAATTTACATGGCAGTAAATACTGACAACTACAGTATAGCTATACAAGCTAACACCTTAAGCTACTGGTAACTGCTTGTAACTGTAAGTGATACACATCACCCATATACAGAGTAATACTGCTTAGCAGAAGATTATGGGATAAGCAGGACCAATAGTTACATCTTTAACAGCAATGCACTCTCTGTCAGTTTCACACCAGGAGAGGAACTGTATACTAACTGCATGGACAATCAGCAAAGAAGAAATGGTTGTTAAACAGGACAAGTGAGCAGTTACTTACAGTTACTGTACTTTTACCTAATCTACAATTCACATTTTTGTAACTGTATGTGTGCATACAAAATGCATCATTTCTGTATCCATGCACATGAATTTCATTTGTACATGCTACAGTATACATACATAGGTATTAATTTTGGAATTGGATGTAGGTCACAGCGAGACATATACAGAATAAATCCATAATTTTTTTCCATTACATCATCCTTTGTCCCAGAAGACACAATGGTATCCAGGAAATACTAATTAGCTTACTTGGACCAAAAGGTATCATCATATTATATTCATGGCTTGTTGATAAACATATGTAATTTTGTAGCAATGTAACCAGAAGTTACAGTAATGACAATGACACTATGACTTATAATGTAGTCCCCAGTCTGCAATGACTGCTGCAGGTAAACAAACACATTGTATTGCATATAGCTTTACTTATGCAGTATAGTTCATCAGTTGTACGTGTACATTGTCCACTACTATTTTTATGCCCAGGGTGGAATGCTAGCTTTTGTGAATGTGTAGTTTTAGTTTGGTTAGGATTAACTGTGCTTGTGTAATAATGGTGTCTTAAAATATATGAATCATGTCCTTATTGACTGTAGCACAGGTAACTAGCATGGCTATGCTTTTTGACAGCTTTAAACTCATGTATCAGTATTTCACTCAGCTATACGTAAATCATTACAACTATGTTACCGGTATTTGTTAATAAATATTCATGTGATGGGTCCACATGTGAGTGCACAAAGGAATTGCAAAGATTTACAAATCCTCAGCTAATAACCACTCAGGATACTAAATGCTTCTTTGATCCTTCAAAACCTAAAATAATAGGTCCAGCCATGGGTTTTTTCTCCTTTCTCCACCTTTCCAACTACACTTTATCATATGTAATAACTTTAAACAGGCTGTAGGACCAAGTGTCCTACAGACCTTCAGCACTTGTACTGTAAACACTAGTAAATAAGTACATTACATATATAATTACCACCATGCATGTCCTGCATGCATAGTCAAGATTTTGATAATTTATATCCTAGTTTTCCTGTAAACATACATATATTATACAGTATGCAATGTGTTGAGTTCTCTAAAAAAAGAAGAGCCCTCCTTTTGATTCTTCAGTAGAGATACATAAATTTCTACCTCAATAAGTCAGTGTGATTTTTATTAGTGAAGCCAAATGTTCCTCATCACTATCATTATGGAATGGTCTTTGCTGTTGATCATGTTATATCTTTCCAACAATACATATACACAATGATACACTTTGTGACTTCACTGTGTAGCTTTTAGCTGAAGTAGATTGTCATAATGTTGCATCAAACTCAGTTTGCATGCAACCTTTGAATAGTGACCACCTCACCACAAATATTATATTAAAGATGGTATGTTTGTGCTGATGTCAAAGCAAGGAGATTTTGGACAGCTCACCAGGATACATTTTTTAATATTATGGTATTAATGCATTCCTCTTACTATTCGGATTGTCTGTTGTCTATCAATCATAAACATGAGCAGTCAAAGAGGCAAGAGTATATAGCTACTGTGAACGTGAATCTGAAGTTAAACATGGTGTGTACCACTTAATGTCATCTTCCTTGGGTTATATGGCCTGTGAGGCTATAGGTTTTTTTAGAAATGGTTAGCTGAGCTTAAGCAGGAGACAGATCTAGATTAAGAGCTATTCAGTTATGGCTAAGATGTTAGCTGTCCTTTGCCTTACTGAGATGTGTCATCCTTTGTATTTGAGGCATCCTTTCTGCAATTTAAGATCAGTGTGTGAGGATCATGTCTCTGTTGAAGGAAAGCTGCAGCTGGACTTTTGAATAAACAACACAGTACACTTTTATGCTGATGAATTTGGAAATCCTTAGTATCTATTCCTTATGTTGAATAAAATACGTACAATACAGTACAGCAGAAAATTGTTTTTTCCTCAGCAAACTTTAAGGTTGTTCCTGCACTAGCAAGTCCTGTTATTGTGGTTGCTTCTCATGTTAGGTACCCCAGAGTAGTGTGTCCATGACTGAGTACTCAGCTTCTTGTCCAATTTATGGTAAATTCTGTTCCTCCTTTTCTCTGTATTAATTCAGTGCACATCACTTGAGCTGTTTTTCCACATGCTGCCTTCTTTACTGGCTAAAACCATTTTATTTGCTCTGCTCCCTCAAGCTCATAGGCCACCATGAACATGTTTGAAAGCCAGGTTCCAACCCGGCCAAAGCTATAATGCTCCATTAGATTTGGCTTCTGAAATTCCTTCTATAAGTGGTTGTCAGACACTTCCAGCCCCTTTGCTATCTTCTTTAGATTCTTCCACCAATATTATTTTGATTTATTAGAGTTACCTGTAGCCCTCCTGTCTGCCTCACCATGTACGTACTTTTGTTGGTCCTGCTCATCTTGAGTTTGAGGATAAACTTGCTTACCTAGACAATCCTCAAATGGAATTGCATTTGCTTAGAAGTTTGTCTAGTAAGTGTTTTGCAAGTTCACTCACCTTCTGCGTTGTGTGCCTTCTTCTTTAGGGTCCTTCCTTCACACTTTGAACAAGAGTGCTTTAGTACAATCATGCATTGTGACATATCTGATGGCGCTTGGTCACAAGCCACTTTCACTTTTCAGTTGAGATGCTATGGTTTATGTGACTTACAATGTTCAGCTAATCTAGCCTTTCTGCATGAGCTCATGTAATTTTACCTGTCTCGTTTGATGGCTATACTGTGCCATTTTCTGGAGTGAATTTCACTCCCTCATTCTTTAAAGGTCTTTCTATCTCCGTACCCATTGAAGAATGATGTTCAAGCTACTCTACTTTTAACAACTTGTGAACAGCTCAATTATTCATAACTAAGCACTCCTTTGTGCTGTATCACATTCTTCTGACACCTGGAGTGGTTGGCCTAAGGCATTGTCACAGCCATCTTGGCTATTTCCCCTCATGATTACAGCAGATTGCTAACATCAACTTGTTCATTAAGAGAGAACTATGTGGAAAACCCAGTTTTCAAATTCTGATCACATTTATCCACATCAGTACATGATCTATGGGTGTTCTTCAATAGCTGACAGTTTTGTAACTACAATAGTATATGTACACAATGGAAATATTTTAGCACTCAAGTCAGCTCTTGTACCTAGGAGAGTGCAACATAATTGATTTGTCATAAATCACTATTTGGTTTGCTTTTGTTAACCTTAGCTCATTCCTTTTTCTTTTTGAGTACATTGTGTAGTTGTGTAGATACAAAATTTTTGCACAATTCTCAGTTGGTTTGGTTTCATTATTTGACCGACTTAATAATTGGGTGATAATTTTTATACTGTCTTGATATTAGATTAGTTTACATCACAAAATTTTAAACAGCCATAATAAGTTTTAGTATAATATAGAATATAATAGATTTCAAAATTACACAAACTCAGCACAAAAAGTTGCATTTTAAAAGGGTAAATTACTTCAAAGTTTTCAAAAGTGCTATCCCATTGGATTTAGAGTTGTTTAACTGACATGTCATACTTTCTCATATTAGAATTCAGTGCATGTTGTCTGTTTCTTTATCAAAACCTCATTGGTAAATTTATACATTCTTTCCCTTTCAGCTTATAAGCTAAGAGATATAAATACCCAGCTTTCACATTAGTCTTAATCAAAAAGCCTAACTTGCAAACCCTAATCAATGTGAACCGGATATTAATTGTTGTTTATTTTGCATATAAGAGAAGGGCAGTCAATTATTGACAAAACACAATTAATAACTACGCACATATGACAGAATATGTACATACACCTGTGCTTATACACCTGTGATTATACACCCTGTAGTTCAAAATATCTAAAGGGTAGTCAATATGAGTGCTAGCTAACAGTAATGACTACATACTGTAGAATAAGTTATTGCAGACATTTAAGTTTTATAAGCTACAGATTGACTTATCCATTAATTTTATGAATGCATGGGTTAGCACATGACATTTTTAATATTCGGAACCTAATGATGAAGGCACATACTTTTCACCATGTATATAAGAAAATAAATTAATATACTTAACTGGCTTTAAATGTATACTGCTTTAATGGCTTTGTGGTGTTATTGTGGCTTTACTGCCGACAAAATTAATAATATAAAACAATTACACCACACCAACAGTTACAGTTACAGTAGTCCTTAGTATATTATCTCCTACTGACCACTTCAACTATACTATGGAGCTATCGACATTTTAACTACTGGTAGGTACTGTATGAGTAATATAATATAATGATTTAGCTCTGATGTGTGTTTTTATGTACATACGGATATACAGTGCCTTGTTTTCTCAATTGTAGGTACCAATATCAAGAATGTCTGGTAGTGCATCAACATTTTTGCTAAGTGCAGTAGCCATAAATACTTTGTTTATGGTAGTTACTGTAACAACTGAATTTACTCATTCTAATGCACTATTGACAAATTGTTCCACAACAGATAGACAATTTAAATGTGAAAGTAGATTGAGTAATAACCAGAGGTAAGTAGTATATGTGGATAATTACTTTATACATGCAGTATACAAAGTGGTGATCTTTTTACTGTACGTATATAGCCAAACATGTATAAACCGATACAGAGCTAACCTTGCATTGTATCAGACAGGACATAAGTACATTCAGAGGTATTGTTGCATATTAGCTGTATATGCAATACATGCATATAAGTACATGCGTGCAACTTTTTCTTACTAAATTTCTGCATCGTAACTTTTATCCACAGACAAAAGGAACATTAATTTAAAGCTTCAGTTGATATATTCATCTATCAATGTACTTGCATCACAGTTACTTACAAGTGCTATATATGGAATTGTGCTAGATAAAGAATGTACACATATTTTTAAAGGTAGAAATTTTTATAACCCAAATCTGTTATTATATAGCCAACTTGTTTACCTAGTCCTTGTTGCCAGACTACTTCAAACTACAACACTGACTTATGTAGGTAAATAAAACCTACCTAGAAGAGAAATTATTGTGACTGCATTACAATCACGATGCCAAGCATACTACAATGGTCATCTTTTCAAAATGCAGTAAACAAGCATGCCCATCTTAAAAAACTATCATCTTATTAACTTGCAAAATTAATACAGCAAAGCCTATTATGTCATCCATATACACCTCTTACAAAATTATATTGATCCTCAAGTATCAGAGTAAGAAATAATGAGGTTGTATGCCTTCCATTATTTATTAATCATATTGTATAAATGAATGTATTGATTCGTACAGTTTTGTAACAGTATTTCTTATTTACATAGTTACAGAGCTTGCTACAATATCTTCCCCAGTGACAATCAGTGCAGGCTTCAAGCAAAACCAGAACCATTTTTAGTACCATTGCCTCAAGAGAATAGTTCATCAGATATTATAAGGGGTCGAAATGTATCTGTGCTGTACACTATTATGACACCAATTACTCCTGAAGATGTTTATCCTGACAACACATTTTGCAAATATTCTTTGATGCCACAGAAAAGAAAAAAAAATCATCAGTTCTCCTATGTCTTTGATAATAAATGTCCATTTGATGTAGAGATAGATAGTGTTACTGAAAGGAGATGTGCTGATTGCATGGAATTCCAACACACCATGAATAGAAATGACCGTAAGATGATTTTTTGTGGAGACTCTGTCGATCCCATGCTGAATGACAGTGCAAGCACATTGAGTAAAATTGAACTCACATTCAAGTCAGATGGCTCAATTGGTCGCAAAGGAGTTAGTTTCCGCATAGCTGAAATTATTGTCGAAGTTAGTTGAGTTCATGTAATTAACTAAGCATGCATATACACGAAGCTTGGCTAGTAAACATCTCGTAACAAATTTATCGTGCATTATAATAGATACACACTTTACATAATGTTAAAATTTTCTAATTGAATAGAGGGTAGTTTCAGAGCTACCAAAAGCCATTCTTGAAATTTTATATACCATTATTCTATGATTACAAGTTTCAGCCTTTTTCTGTACAGTTCTACTGTACACTAATTTGGGGCAATTATTTTATTGTGTATTTAAGCTGTATTATTCAAAAAAAATGAGGGAATGGAGTTATTATTATTATTAGTAATAATTAGCAAAGCCCTGCAAGGGTAACACACTAAATGTACAAATACACAAATACAAATTTGATAATAAAGTAGATAGGGATTCTATAAATTGTTCAAGAGTCAAGCCAGTGATGTTCCATTCGGGGAAATGTCGGTGGATACTAGATAATGGCAATACTTAAGAGGGTGTTGAGATTGAGTACTGGAGTATGATTGGCAGGGTTGTTTGGCGCTATAGTGCTATACGTTACCTGGTCCTAATTGTGTGTTTTTGAGTCTACAAAGCCATCTTACTACTTCTCAAAGTCTTCATTAGTCACAAGGGTTACCAAGAAACCAAGCAAGGCTGATTTTAGATGGACGTGATGTCTCTGTCATTAAAGATCCTAACCCCCAGACGCATACGCTGTTGTGCCGTGGCTTAGTTTCTTTTAAGGGTACCACCAAAGGTCAAAAAACTATTGTACTTTAACTGTCTGCTCTCGTGTTTTATTAATACTAGAATTGTCATCATGGCAACCCCTTGTACTAAGAGGAAACGACCTCCAATGAACTCTCCAGGTGATACTTCAACAATTTGTCCAATTTGTTTGGATCCTATTATTGATGCCACTGAAGACAGAGGGGAACAAGGCAATTTACTGTGAAAGTACTTGTAATGCTTGGATCCACCGGCAATGTGCCGGACTCTCACAGACTCTCTACAAAATGTTGCAGGAAGGAGAAGATCCATTTTACTGCCCACACTGTTGTCTAAGCATTCAAGAAAATCAATTGCAAGAATTAAACCTACCATTGATAATCTCACTCAAGAAGTAACAGCTCTGAAAGTTTCAGCATCTCCAATCAATGAGGTTATTAACCCACTAGGCTCTTCTCCAAAGCCAGAACCGGATATACAGTCAACCCCTGTTGTTTCCGTCACCAACAGGCAGACACAATCAGCAACAACTGCTAAAACGTTTGACAAGGCAGATGATAAAGCACAAGGAGATCGCAAGTTTAATGTAGTAATATATGGAATAAAGGAATGTAGTAAGGGGACTCCTAGGAATGAACAGCTCACTCACAACTTAGATAAAGTTATATCCATTGTTACAGAAGGTGAAAACTCCATTAATCCCTATCTATTTGTGTTCTACTGAGACTAGAAAAGTATCGTGACCAATCTACAAAACCACGCCCAATACTAGTTAGACTAACCCAAACTATTAATGTATCACTGCTCTTATTTAAAGCTAAATCACTTTCTAAAGATATCAGAATCAAACCAGACATGTCAAAAGAAGAAAGAATAATTGAGTCACTTCTTCTAAAAGAGATGGGGTCTCTAATCCAAAATGGTATTGAGCGTAAAGTCATTAGAATTTGTTATAATAAAATGTTTGTCCTCAACAATTAAACTACATGGCCAAATCATTCACCCTTTCCCAATCTCCACAAACTGAAACTGCAATGGAGTCCTCCAACAATTGACTAGTTCCTGGTACACCCTAAAACATTTCTTTTAACTTAACAAATGATTCAAATGCTTTTACCAATGATAACTCCGAAATAATTTCTAGTGATATCAATACTGTAAGCAGTATCAATAACTCGCATGATTACAATCAACATTGAAATTTCTGTCCCACATGACACTCAACCAAATGATCTGCACATTTGCTTAATGAATACCAGAAGTCTCATCAACAAACTATCCAATTTCCAATCTTTTATTTGTTCATCTGATTTTAGCATTTTGTGTATCACCGAGACTTGGTTATCTCAAGATATATTTGACAATGAAATATACCCAATGGCTACACCATTTATCGTAAAGATAGAGATTCTAGAGGTGGGGGTGCCGTAAAGGATAACATCACTAGTAGACAATTGTCATCCCCATCTAATGTTGAGATCTTAACTGTTCTCATCTCTACATCAAATCCATTTATAATCAGTGTTGTTTACATTCCTCCAAACTCTTGTGATACTTACCATGAGCTGCTGCATATTTACCTTACCAACATAGTCAATGAATCAAGTCCAATTATTCTGTTGGGAGATTTCAATCTCCCTGATGTTAACTGGGCCACTTATAATGGTTCCTCACCAAAATCTAACAAATTTTGTGACTTACTGTTTCAGCTAAACCTCTTTCAACTGGTTGATGAGCCAACCCACAATCAAGGAAATACTCTGGACTTAATAATTGCTAACAATGAAGATATTATGTACAACATATCTATTCACCCCCATTACCAACTGATATCATCTGATCACTTTATTGTCTCCTTCAGAGTTAAGTCACATGCAGACCAAACACCTCTCATATACTCCACTAGTTATCTTTGATTACTCTAAAGCCAATTATCCTGGCCTCATCAATTACCAATCTCATATTGACTATACTGCCTGTGAACAGCTAACTGACATAGACTCTATCTGGCTCTTTATCAAGAACAATATAACTAGGGGAATGGACCTGTTTAATCCTAAAATTAGAACCACCTCTTCTCAGTTTCCAAAATGGTACACTTCAAATATACACTATTAGATTAAGTGTCTTCAAACTCTATGAAAGAAACACAAATCTCATCCTACTGATCACAATTTTAATCATATAAAAACAGCAGATGATAACCTCCAAAACAGCATCCAACAAGCCAAGGCCAACTTTTAGCAAATCTAGTCCACAATTTTGCCTTCAGTAATGACTCAAAAATATATCAGCATGTAAGAAACATCACTAAATCTGCTTCTATCCCTGCTACAGTCTTCTTTGATGATAGTTCTGCCACCCATGACATTGATAAAGCAACAGGTACTTTTACTCTGTGTTCTCTCAGAGTACCTACTCCCTACCTCTATTTGAAGACATGCCTACTACAAATTCTACCACTGACTCTGTTAATATAACTGAAGACGAAGTCTACACTGCTTTACTATCTCTTGACTCTTCAAAGGCCACTAGTATTGATGGAATTAGTCCTGCTGTCCTAAAAAACTGTGCTATTGTTTTAACCAAACCTTTACACTATTTATTTTCATATGTCATTTACCATTGTGTCTTCCTTCCGAATGACAGATACATTGCATCACCTCTATTTTCAAAGCTGGCAACAAAAATTGTGTTACTAATTATAGACCTATATCCCTACTCTGCATTGTGTCCAAGGTACTCGAACATATTGTTCATGAAAAAGTTACAAATTCTATTGCTAGTCATATCTCTACCTCACTATTTGGATTCATGTAAGGACGCTCAACTTTGCAACAACTTCTTATCTTCCTCAAAGATATTTATGAACACGAAGCCCAAACAAATGTAATCTATTTATACTTTTCTAAAGCTTTCAACCAAGTTCCTCACAATGAACTACTTCTAAAATTGTGGCAAATTGGCATTACTGGCAACCTGTGGTGGTGGTTCAAAACATATCTCTATAATAGATACCAATGTGTACGACTCAGTGGTTCCTTTGTTGTTATTGTTATTGTTATTGGTGCTTTACAATGACCAGCACTGAAAGTCTGCAGCCTTAGGATTACCTAACCTAATTACAAGGGCTTATACTTAGTGACTTATAGTTGAAAAGGTGTAACAGAAAGGGGCCAAAGTAAGGAAAAGAATCCCTCCAACCCCAGGATTCGAACTGCAGGTCTTACTCAACTCTACTTCCAGTTTTATCAGGTGTTCCCCAGGGGAGCATCCTTGGCCCCCTTTTGTTCTTAGTTTACATTAATGATTTGTATCTATCCAGTCATCACTCCAATGCTTTATCTTTTACAGATGACACTAAATGCTATAAACTCATTTTTGAACTGCTTGATTCTATCAAACTCCAGGATGACCTCAACTCCTTATTTGACTGGTCTCAAGACTCAAACTTATCTTTTAACACTGAGAAATTTATTCACCTCTCTTTAATACAAAGTTCCCTACTTCTTACAACATTGACGATTTCTCGATATTATCTAGCAACACCCATCGTGACCTGACCTATCCTAAAGAAACCACTATCACTACATTTCTATCCAAAGCTTATCGAACCCTAGGATTGCTTAGACATACATTCAGCCATTCTATTAACACTACAACTAAAAGAACTCTGTACATAGCACTAGTAAGGTCCCAGCTACTGTATTGTTCCCCATTGTGGCATCCTTACCTTATCCAAGATATCTCTGCTCTTGAAAGAATACAGCACCGAGCTACCAAATACATCCTCAATGATTATGTTTCTGAATATAAAACTCGCCTTCAATCCACTACCTTTAATGCATATTTATGACCAGTGTGACATTCTGTTCTTCATAAAATCAATTCAAAATCCATCCAGTCATTTAGACATCCGGACCTTATCAAATTCTGTCATCATTCTACTAGGTCTTCTTCCAGTAACAAACTTGAACATGTTTTTACGTCATCTAATCAACAAAGAAATTTCTACTTCAACAGACTTCCTCGAACTTTCAACAGCTTACCAGTAATTGACTTAATCCTTTGTTACCATTAAATTTCAACTAAATAAAATCCTATGGCAGCATTTTATGAGAAACTTCGATCCAGAAAACCAGCATAGTTTCCACTTTACATGTCCTTGTAGCATCTGCTCCAAACATCCCAAGCCACCCAACTTTGATACACTTAGTAGCTAATTGTAATTATATAAGTAATGATAAGTTCTAATTTAAGTTATGGGGTCTGGTACTTACCAGATTACCTTTAGTGCAATTGTACACAAACTCACTTTTACTGTTGTGCAACCATGTACACCTGTAACATTGCACTATAAAGCTAATAATTGAATTGAATATTCATTTCCCACAACTGCTATAGTAACACATTATTCTCATAGCTGTTGTGCCCTAACTTCCTGTAAGTGTGCACCTGGTTCTACTCTACATATGTTCATATTTTCTCTTGCAAAGCATCCATGCGACAGACAAAAGGTAACAAAGCAAAAAGGGCATGCAATAGTATAAGGATCATGCAGGTTTCATAATAATGTCTTTAAAGTTTCTAAGGGTATTCCAGTATCCAAAATATTTTATAAAAAATTCCCCAATAGAACCCTACAGTAGCACAAAATAACAACTCACATTTATTTGGTGATTGCTCTGCCATCCGAGCTCCTATTAAGATGAACCTTGGTATGGGTTTGGCCATACCAGGGTTTATGACAATGGCCTGACAATGGACAAAATATTTATTTTTACAAATTTCCCATTTTTCAACCATCACTGAATTTGGCAGGACATTATGTTCATTCAAAGTATTGGGGGAAGCCTACTATCTGAACTAAATGTATGACATTTTATTCTACCAATACTACCAATTGGTTGCTATAAAATGTTAAAACTTGGGAGGGAGGGACCCAACCCCTAGCCTCTGCTGTCCCAAAACCCCATAAAAGCAGTAGTTTTGTGGCTTTGACAAACAGCACTCAGGCTACTTGGCAGCACAACAGGCAAAGTGTAGGAGAGTGTATAAAGGATGGTATGGAATACTAGAATGGTGGAATGGAATTTTTAAAAGTTCTGACTTTTCCCTGTTCTCAAATGGGAAATCCAGTTAGCTATTGATGGTGATACTTCTCGTAAGGATTTACAATTATTTCTATTGCAGTTTTATATTATGCAATTTGAATACCTACAGAAATGTAAAAATCCTGGCAACACATGCAGTGTACATATAGCTCTGACATAATACATGTTGTGGAGCATCAAACAGAACAAGTAATGCAAGTCATAATAGTCTAGTTTTGTATGCAATGTTATGGATGCATGCTATATGAATCATACACATAGTTACTACTAAGATAACAACTCCAGTTGCTGTATTTATGTTCAAATTTACATGTACATAGTAGCTTCATTTCTACTCTTCATTCTGCTGTACATTAATAACTTAATTTTGTTACAGTTAGCATGAAAATAATTCCACTCCACCATTCCAGTAGTCCATTCCACTGTTTATACACTTCCAAAGTGCAATGCATTTGATTGTTAGGAACTTTTCCCTGACACTTTACAATTGTTACCATAAGCCCTGATCAATACACTAATCATTGTGGAAATCTAACGTAGTTTGAATTCTTAGTTTTAACATGCGTGTTATATTTACATCTAACTAAGTTTTGTGTTGCCTTGTAATCTTTAAGAGATATTATAGTGTATGCAGAATATATTATATATATATATAAATGTGCTGTCAGATGGAAGGTATTCAATAGTGGCCACTTTAAAGCTGTGGTTACTTTGCTTGAGTTAGTGATTTTCAGCTACACAGCAATTTTCGTATGGTTGTGTCATTCACTGCCTTAGGTATTATAGCATCATTGCAACACCTCTGCTTTTAGTTGTTTAGCTTGATTTTCTATATTTTTACTTACTTGAGATAGCCACTTGCCTAACATTATACACCATTGTGTTGACAAGTATGCATTAGGTTAAACAAACTTTGCTCAGCACAAAGCATACAAAGTCCACTAAACTCTAAAATTACTCTCAGTACATGTACAAAGTAGTAGCTAGAAGTAACTGCAAATCAAAACAGTCCAAGATGGCTTCCTAATTCAATTATTCTTTAGAGAGTCTTTGGACAGTTAGTTTTGAAGCACTATGCATGTCATCATTTAAGTATTTGTATTTTAATTAAGTGTCTTTATTTCTGGTGTTTATTTGTGTTGTTGTGTATCTTTGTTTGCTGTTTACAGGGTTCCACTGAAAATCAGCTTAAGCTGAGTGGACTCCCTGTTTAAATATTACAATTACAAGTAGCCAATTCCAACCCAACAAACTATATATTGTTGAGATCAGCAATTAATGCACCATCTATTGAGCACCATATACAAATGTCATTTTCCAAATTTAAAATAGGGTTGGAATTCCTACTTTAAGTTTGAGGTGTGAACTTTCAGACAATGATAATTATCTCTTAATAAATAGCTGTCAGACAATTTACCAGCTTTATCCTCCTTATTTACATCTACAGGTGCTCATATTACAGTTCATTGACAAATATGACAAAACCATGAAAATATATTATATAGACAAACAAGAAACACCATTTATAAGAAAGCTTAATTGATCTGGCATGAACTGCATACAGGATTATTCTTGTGTGATGTCTTTTTCTTTAGTTTGTAAAATTGTGTTTAGGGAAATCTCAATAGAATGCATGTACCTTGGATCTTCCAAACCAATATCAAAACTTGATGTGCCAACAGTAATTTTTAATCATCAGGGCCACTGTAACAACGCCTTAATCATTACATAGACATTTGCCATTTACAAACTGACAACTTACTTATAATTATAACTACACATCTGTCCTCCATATGAAGTACACAGGTACCGATGTCAAGCTTCTGTATATTGCTATTAAATGCATCTAATGTTACAGTGGAAATTTGTTGTAAATTTCTGCTAGAATTTAAGTGTTGAAGGCCCACCTGGGTCTAAAGGAAGCAGGGGGTTTGCTGGTAAGAGAGGACAGACTGGCTCAGATGGAGTTAAAGGGCCACCTGGTCAGAAGGGTAAAGTTGGAAATACAGGAAATGATGGTGTGCAGGGTGATAAGGGAAGTAAAGGTATAAAAGGGTCTGTAGGGAGCTCTGGACGTAAAGGAATAAGAGGGCCTAAAGGAAAAGCAGGTAATATTATCTAGGTAAATATATGTATGTATTGGTTGTTTTTAAGGTCCTCCTGGTTTACCTGGTACAGCATGCAAATGTCCTGGAATTCCATCACCATACTGCATATCCAGTTAGTAAAAACTTTCACTTATATATATAAAAATATGTATGTATGTATGTATGTATGTATGTATGTATGTATGTATGTATGTATGTATGTATGTATGTATGTATGTATGTATGTATGTATGTATGTATGTATGTATGTATGTATGTATGTATGTATGTATGTATGTATGTATGTATGTATGTATGTATGTATGTATGTATGTATGTACGTACAGTGTGGATATTATACTAATATGTTTTAACTTGTGACCAAAAGAAAGATAATGGTCAGGGCTGCCCAGAGAAATTAAGGGGCCCAGGGCAAAGAGTTAAAGTGGGGCCCCAGGGGCAAAGAGGGTTCCACTCTGAAACTGAATCACAACTTTAGCCTATCTGTAAGTCGAAGACAAAGAAAAATAAGTCATTTCATGCTGGCAATGACAATAGCTGCTCCTCACCAACTATCTCTTTATTCATAAGCTTGCTACACTGCTCCTCTGAAGAATACTATGACTCTCTATTAGAGTATAGAGATCTTTACTGCTCTATTAGAGTATATCGATCTTTTAAACAGGTATTCAAGGGGCCCCAGGCCCCTTTCAGGCTGGGGCCCAGGGAAAAATGTCTCCAGTTGCCCCCCATTCCCTTATGGATGGGCGGCCTTGATAATGGTGCCCATGTAAAACGTACTGTTCTAACTTCTATTAGAGCATGGCTTTCTCATGGGCTATATAACATGACTTTGCTTATTATGCTAGCATTATTCTTGATGCTTCAGGCAGCTACGTACCGTAATTTCCTTTATGAAATGATTTTCGTATACAAAATAAATTTGTACGAAAATTCTTGCACGAAAATTTTATACAAGATCGAACTACTCTAATAGAGCAGTCATTTACGTATAAATCATACGAAAATATTTTTACACGAAATTTTTTTATCACGAAAAATTTTTGCATGAAAATAAAGCTAATTATGGTATCATGCTCAAATTATGCCAGAATAATGGAGCATATGTATTATCATAAAGTGTGCTTTTTGCTTATTAGAACAAGGTACTGCTTTTGAAATAAGGTTTATTGTTTGTCTTATTATAATATCATGTATGTATTTGCCTCAAGTACATTAACTATATTCTGTAACTGTCTCACACACAGTAACTGGAGTACCTGGTAATCCTGGTGATATTGGCATGAGAGGTACAACAGGGCCACGTGGTCTTCGAGGTTCCCAAGGTGCTTCAGGTACAAATGGAAGGAGTGGGCCTCGTGGTAAGACAACTTGTAAAATGTATAAGGAATAATTATGTTGGCATATAGGTCTCTGTGGTGATCCAGGAAGGCCTGGTAATAAAGGAAATCCAGGTATTAGAGGGTCTGCAGGACCACCTGGCTTACCAGGTGCTCCAGGAGAACCAGGACTATCTCGTTGCCCTGGACTTAACAAGAGGGATATTGAAAACCTGCGAGTTGTAGTAAATAAACTGAATGTGCCTATGCATAAGAGTTACTTTGATGCATGGAGAGGTCAAAATCATCCACTAAAACCAAATGAAATTATCCTAAGGCACTACTTGGAAGAAGATAATGAAACTAGCAGTTTTAACTACACTCATGCACTTGCTGATAAAAGTCAATTTCACATTAGGAGAGGGACCATATTAACTGCATGGGCAACCAACAAAGAAGAGATGCTCTCTAAACTTGAAGAATATGAAAAGTAGGTTTTACTTATCAAACCTTTACGTACACATAACCTTCAATTCACTATTTATTTGATCTGTTAATCTGAATACACCACAACATTGCTGTTAATTACATGTGTTCAATTTGCACATATTCTAGACATTTGGAATTGGATTTAACACATCAAAGAATAAAACATTCAGCAGCATCTATGTATAGAGGCTTTCCTACAGTATCATCATTCTGTCCTAAAGGACGCCGTGGACTACGTGGATCTCCTGGACCATCAGGTCCACCTGGTAATAAAGGGGAAAGAGGACCAACTGGTTTTCCTGGACCAAAAGGTATGACATCATTTATTATTGTATCATTATTGTTTTGTTAACAGTGTTACCAAAATTTAGCCACTTTGTCACAATTCAAAAGCCATAGTTGAGATATGATACTGCAGGGTACCAACTTCATTATGCTTGAAATCATTAAATAGCTAGTACTCTATATTACACCAAAATCTCCAGTGTAAATAAATATCTAATCCAAAACAGCCAAGCTGTAAAAAATGGGTGCGGCCCTCAAAAAGGCTATGGTGAAAAAAGATGTGAAATCCAAGATGGCGGCCAAGAAATGGCTGTGATGGTAGGTTAATGGTAAAAATTTTAATAACAACAATTCAGGTGAATTTTTGTGCCGCTTGGTCCAGGCACAAAATTCACCTGAATTGTCATTATTAAATTTTTTACCATTAACCTACCATCACAGCCATTTCTTGGCCGCCACCTTGGATTTCACATCTTTTTTCACCATAGCCTTTTTGAGGGCTGCACTGTTTTTTTTTTACAGCTTGGCTGTTTTGGATTAGATTTCATTTCTTTTTGTATTTGTATACCCCAAAGCTGGCCTATGGCTGGCTTTGGGGCTTTTTAAACCTATCTTTTTTTCTTTACCACAGGAAGAAGAAAAGATGAAGTAGATGTACTTTAAATATTTTATCAGTAAATGTACAAATTATATATATAATACATATTTTTATTACAGAAATCTCCATGGTGGTTTCTTTTTAACTGAACACTCTACAAGGTGACTTCTTCTAGATTCTCTCTCTACAGGGTGAATTGTTTGTAGCTGAACGATCTACAAGGTAACTTCTTCTAGCTGATCTCTCTACAAGGTGATTTGTTTGTAGCTGAACTATCTACAAGGTAACTTCTTCTAGCTGATCTCTCTACAGGGTGATTTGTTTGTAGCTGAATTCTGTCCAGGTGATATACTTGCAGCTGAGCTCTTTACAGAATGGTTTCTTTGTAGCTGAACTCTCTACAAGGTAACTTCTTCTAACTGATCTTTCTACAGGGCAATTTGTTTGTGGCTGAATTTTCTACTGGGTGATTTCTTTGCAGCTAAACTCTCTACATGGTGATTTCTTTGTAGCTAGAGCAAATACGGAACAAACAACTACGTGCTAGGCTAAGTGAGCTCAACAAGCAGGATAAATTGTATCGGATTAAGAATGGTAAAATAGTTCTAAGAGAAGCTTCCTAATTTAGACCAACTCCATCATATCAAGCCATATAATATCACGATCAAAGTAGCTACAGAACAGATTTTAGCGATGCAGTGTCTCAAGCAAGTATTGTGATGAACTTGATCAGAAACTCTTGAATAATTTTATAAGATATACAATATATGCGTCATACTCCTTAATGGAGGTTTTGCATATTAAACTACTGGCATCAAATTGGATATGGACAGACTAAAAGGCCCTCGGCCTATTATTAAGTTACCTGTAATGATTGTACATTGTCCATAATTTAATACTAATACTAGCTGAACTCTCTACAAGGTAATTTCTTCTAGCTGATCTCTCTACAGGGAGATTTGTTTGTAGCTGAACTATCTACAAGGTAACTTCTTCTAGCTGATCTCTCTACAGGGTGATTTGTTTGTAGCTGAATTCTGTACAGGTGATTTGTTTGCAGCTGAGCTCTTTACAAAATGGCTTCTTTGTAGCTGAACTCTCTACAAGGAAACTTCTTCTAGCTGATCTCTCTGCAGGGAGATTTGTTTGTAGCTGAACTCTCTACAGATGATTTGTTTGAAGCTGAACTCTCTAAATGATGGTAGCTGAACTGTCTACAAGGTAACTTCTTCTAGCTGATCTCTCCACAGGGTGATTTGTTTGTAGCTGAATTCTGTACAGGTGATTTTTTTGCAGCTGAGCTCTTTACAAAATGGTTTCTTTGTAGCTGAACTCTCTACAAGGTAACTTTTTCTAGCTGATCTCTCTACAGGGTGATTTGTTTGTAGCTGAACTATCTACAAGATAACTTCTTCTAGCTGATCTCTCTACAGGGAGATTTGTTTGTAGCTGAACTCTCTACAGGTGATTTGTTTGAAGCTGAACTCTCTAAATGATGGTTTCTTTGTAGCTGAACTCTCTACAAGCTAGCTGTTCTCTCTACAGATAGATTTGTTTGTAGCTGAACTCTCTACATGATGGTTTCTTTGTAGCTGAACTCTCTGCAAGGTAACTTCTTCTATTGATCTCTCTACAGGGCGATTTGTTTGTAGCTGAATTCTACAAGGTGATTTCTTCTAGCTGAACTATCTCTTTCCATATAGTTGCATGAACTCCCTACAAGGTAACTTCTTCTAGCTGATCTCTCTACAGGGTGAATTGTTTGTAGCTGATCTCTATACAGGTTACTTGTTTCTAGCTGATCACTTGAATTCTCTTCAGGGTGACTGCTTTATTAGGATGACTGCTCTATTAGGATGACTGCTCTATTAGAGTATCCGGCTCGATCTCGCACTTGCTACACCAAGTTGGATTTCGTGTTATAACTCCGTGGCTTTAAGTCTGATTCATCTACAACATTGATGAGCCTTTCTAAGATGATTACTCCATCTGTACAACGATTTCCAAAGCATTACCCAAAGCGGTTCATCTGGTAGGCGCGGCAAGCAGTCGTTTTTTTATTAGCTAATCTCGATTGCGTAATTGTTACACACTGTTGGTTTTTTCGTTGTATCTTCCTGGTTTTAAGCTCGATTTCTTTCAAACACAAAAGGTTTGAGGTTCAACAGTTAACCTATTCACCCACCGATTTTCAGCTTCTTCCCTTACGCGGTTTACCCTGTAGGCATGACAACATATTGGTCTTATTTTTCGTGAATAATCGCTCATAACTCTTTGCCTGTTTATCGTAGTCCAGCCAATGTTGGTACCGAGATGCGCCTTTATATCCCCTTTCTGTGTGCCAAATTTCAAGGCAATCGGATATAGCGTTCGCGTTTTATAGCAGTTTATGTAAGTGTGTGAAAAGAGGAAGAAAAATAAGAAGAAAAAAACGAAGAAACTAAGCCAATTTTTGAAGTCACATATCTCGGGAACGCTTGAAGCGATTTCGCTAAAATTTGGAATGTGGTGTGCTGAAGTTGGAGGGAGTGTCCACAGCAAAAATCGTATTGTTTCATCAAGGCAGCACAGAGCTACGGAGGTGCGAAAATTGCGTTTTTGTTCTTCCTGTCAATATACTACGGGTGTTGCGCACGGCACACTACCGTGTGTTTTGATATTAAGTGTTTTTACATTGCTAATATCTATTATGCTCTTTTGTGGTGGATTTTAGCAGTGTCTAAGTTACTTAGACCCATTTCATGTTATTATGCACACCAACAATAGTAGAGCTGGCAATGCATCACTACCTGAAAATTAAGTTTAAACATGTAACAAAAATTACAGGTGGAGTAATGGCTTGTTTCCACTAATTAATGCTATTTTTTTTGCTGCAAGCAGCTGTCAAGAGTGTTGAGGTACAACAATGACATAAAGGGTTTAGCCTTCAGACCACAGGGGTTTTACGTAATTTATAACCCTCAGGCCCTGTAGTAGTGCCTTCACTTCACTCAGGCATCATGACATAGGGCCATCAGGTTACTAAATTATGTACCCCTGTGGTCTGAAGTCCAACTATTACTTATGCACCTCATTGCACCGTATACAGTTTGTTGGCACAGTTTCTAGGACAATGATGATAACCTAAAGTGTACAATGACTTTTTACTGTGCCAATACATAATGTATCTCCCCTACAACAATATCAAGACACACGGTAGTGTGTCGTGCGGCCCAAGAAGCCGGCGCGTAACACCCGTGAGTATATTGACAGGAAGAAAGAAAACGCAATTTTCGCACCTCCGTAGCTCTGTGCTTCCTTGATGAAACAAGACGATTTTTGCTGTGGACATTCCCTCCAACTGCAGCACTCCACATTCCAAATTTGAGCGAAATCGCTTCGCGCATTCCCGAGATATGTGACTTCAAAAATTGGCTCAGTTTCTTCGTTTTTTTTTTTCTTCTTCTTATTTTTCTTTTTCTTGTCGCACACTTACAAAAACTGCTATAAAACGCGAACGCGTTATCCGATTGCCTTGAAATTTGGCACACAGAAGGGGGATATAAAGGCGCATCTCGGTACCAACTTTGGCTGGAATACGATAAACAGGCAAAGAGTTATGAGCGATTATTAACGAAAAATAACACCAATATGTTGTCACGCCTACAGGGTAAACCGCGTATGGGAAGAAGCTGAAAATCGGTGGGTGAATAGGTTAACTATTGAACCTCAAACCTTTTGTGGTTTGAAAGAAATCGAGCTAAAAACCAGGAAGATACAACGAAAAAACCAACAGTGTGTAACAATTACGCAATCGAGATCAGCTAATAAAAAAACGACTGCTTGCCACGCCTACCAGATAAACCGCTTACGGTAATGCTTTGAAAACCGTTGTACAGATGGAGTAATCATCTTAGAAAGGCTCATCAATGGTGTAGAAGAATCAGACTTAAAGCCACGGAGTTATAACACGAAATCCAACTTGGTGCGGCAAGTGCGAGATCGAGATACTCTAATAGAGCAGTCATCCTAATAGAGCAGTCACCCTGAAGAGAATTCAAGAGATCAGCTAGAAATAAGAAACCTGTATAGAGATCAGCTACACACAAGTCACCCTGTAGAGAGATCAGCTAGAAGAAATTACCTTGTAGGGAGTTCATGCAACTATGGAAAGAGATAGTTCAGCTAGAAAAAATCACCTTGTAGAGTTCAGCTACAAAGAAACCACCATGTAGAGAGTTCAAATCGCCCTGTGGAGAGATCAATAGAAGAAGTTACCTTGCAAAGAGTTCAGCTACAAAGAAACCATCATGTAGAGAGTTCAGATACAAACAAATCTCCCTGTAGAGAGATTAGCTAGAAGAAGTTACCTTGTAGAGAGTTCAGCTACAAAGAAACCATCATGTAGAGAGTTCAGCTACAAACAAATCTCCCTGTAGAGAGATCAGCTAGAAGAAGTTACCTTGTAGAGAGTTCAGCTACAAAGAAACCATTCTGTAAAGAGCTCAACTGCAAACAAATCACCTGTACAGAATTCAGCTACAAACAAATCACCCTGTAGAGAGATCAGTTAGAAGAAATTACTTTGTAGAGAGTTCAGCTACAAAGAAACCACCATGTAGAGAGTTCAGCTGCAAACAAATCACACTGTAGAAATACAGCCACAAACAAATTGCCCTGTAGAAAGATCAGTTAGAAGAAGTTACCTTTTAGAGAGTTCAGCTACAAAGAAACCACCCTGTAGAGAGATCAGCTAGAAGAAGTTACCTTGTAGATCGTTCAGCTACAAACAAATCACCCTGTAGAGAGATCAGCTAGAAGAAGTTATCTTGTAGAGAGTTCAGCTACAAAGAAACCACCATGTAGAGAGTTCAGCTGCAAACAAATCACACTGTAGAAATACAGCCACAAACAAATTGCCCTGTAGAAAGATCAGTTAGAAGAAGTTACCTTTTAGAGAGTTCTGCTACAAAGAAACCACCCTGTAGAGAGATCAGCTAGAAGAAGTTACCTTGTAGATCGTTCAGCTACAAACAAATCACCCTGTAGAGAGATCAGCTAGAAGAAGTTACCTTGTAGAGAGTTCAGCTACAAAGAAACCACCATGTAGAGAGTTCAGCTGCAAAGAAATCACCCTGTAGAAAATTCTGCCAAAAACAAATTGCCCTGTAGAAAGATCAGTTAGAAGAAGTTACCTTTTAGAGAGTTCAGCTACAAAGAAACCATTCTGTAAAGAGCTCAGCTGCAAACAAATCACCTGTACAAAATTCATCTACAAACAAATCACCCTGTAGAGAGATCAGCTAGAAGAAGTTAACTTGTAGAGAGTTCAGCTACAAAGAAACCATCATTTAGAAAGTTCAGCTTCAAACAAATCACCTGTAGAGAGTTCAGTTACAAACAAATCTCCCTGTAGAGAGATCAGCTAGAAGAAGTTACCTTGTAGAAAGTGAAGCTACAAACAAATCACCCTATTGAAAGATCAGCTAGAAGAAGTCAACTTGTAGAAAGTTCAGTTACAAAGAAACCACCATGTAGAGAGTTCAGCTACAAACTAGCCACCTTGTAGAGACATCAGCTAGAAAAGTTACCTTGTAGAGAGTTCAGCTACAAAGAAACCATTCTGTAAAGAGCTCAGCTGCAAACAAATCACCTGTACAGAATTCAGCTACAAACAAATCACCCTGTAGAGAGATCAGCTAGAAGAAATTACCTTGTAGATAGTTCAGCTACAAACAAATCTCCCTATAGAGAGATCAGCTAGAAGAAATTACCTTGTAGAGAGTTCAGCTACAAAAAAACCATTCTGTAAAGAGCTCAGCTGCAAAACAAATCACCTGTACAGAATTCAGCTACAAACAAATCACCCTGTAGAGAGATCAGCTAGAAGATATTACCTTGTAGATAGTTCAGCTACAAACAAATCACCCTGTAGAAAGATCAGTTAGAAGAAGTTACCTTTTAGAGAGTTCAGCTACAAAGAAACCATTTTGTAAAGAGCTCAGCTGCAAACAAATCACCTGTACAGAATTCAGCTACAAACAAATCACCCTGTAGAGAGATCAGCTAGAAGAAATTACCTTGTAGATAGTTCAGCTACAAACAAATCACGCTGTAGAAAGATCAGTTAGAAGAAGTTACTTTGTAGAGAGTTCAGCTACAAAGAAACCATTTTGTAAAGAGCTCAGCTGCAAACACATCGCCTGTACAGAATTCAGCTACGAACAAATCACCCTGTAGAGAGATCAGCTAGAAGAAGTTACCTTGTAGATAGTTCAGCTACAAACAAATCTCCCTGTAGAGAGATCAGCTAGAAGAAATTACCTTGTAGAGAGTTCAGCTACAAAGAAACCATCATGTGGAGAGTTCAGCTGCAAAGAAATCACCACTGCCCAAATTTCAAGGCAATAGCTCTTTCCAATCTGAAGTTATCAATTGTCAAAGTTGGCAAATTGGATGTGTGTGGAAGGCCCCTTTTTGCAAATCCGGTCACATATGTATTATATATATAATTTGTACATTTACTGATAAAATATTTAAAGTATATCTACTTCATCTTTACTTCTTCCTGTAGTAAAGAAAAAAAACATAGGTTAAAAAAGTCCCAAAGCTGGCCATAGGCCGGCTTTGGGGTATACAAATGCAAAAAGAAATGAAATCTAATCCAAAACAGCCAAGCTGTAAAAAAAGTGTGCGGCCCTCAGAAAGGCTATGGTGAAAAAAGATGTGAAATCCAAGGTGGCGGCCAAGAAATGGCTGTGATGGTAGGTTAATGGTAAAAATTTTAATAACGACAATTCAGGTGAATTTTTGTGCCGCTTCACAAAATTTACCTGAATTGTCATTATTAAAATTTTTACCATTAACCTACCATCACAGCCATTTCTTGGCCGCCACCTTGGATTTCACATCTTTTTTCACCATAGCCTTTCTGGCATGAGGGCCGCACACTTTTTTTACAGCTTGGCTGTTTTGGATTAGATAGCACATTACTGTAGCAACTTAAATAGGATGAACGTGTATATTATAAACTTATCACAATGGCTTACCTATGTGCAATGCATTAATAGCACTACGCTGTACATGTGTTAAATACGTACCATGTATTCTAAAGCATTTGATTGAGCAAACTCTTGTGAACTCATTATAATGACCCAGTCTTACAAAACCAGCCTTCCAATTGGCGCAACTCAAAATTCACAACTTGTCTTGATATTAAAATATAGCAAGTCATGCAGTTTTATGCAGCTACATAGCACAATTATGAGGCAAAGATTCAATAAATTCATAGGCATGTAAAGTTATGAGTTGTCATACTTGGATATCTGGAAAGGCTAACTATAAGATTGGTTTGTCAGACTGAGTCATAATTATATGATTAGACACATTTTGCAAGATAAACGTTTTCATGTGTTCTATCTATCTGTCTGTCATTAGCAACAATGAAAAACACCAAAATTATACTTTTGCAGAAAATGTAAAGTTCATTAATTTTCATGTGAACATTATGACATAGCTATAGCATTTCACAATCACAGGAGTTGTTGTGAAAGGGTTATTCAATCCCTAGAAAAGCAGCACATTAATTTACAGGAGATATTATACCTATAGTGAATTAATGTGAATATATTTTGGCTGAAGGTCCATTTGGTGATGCAGGAGACATTGGCAGTAAGGGTTGCCTTGGAGGTCCTGGAAATCAAGGCAAACCAGGAGCTATTGGACCCCCTGGTACAGTTGGAAAACCAGGACCACCAGGTAGAAGAGGATTACCATGTGAAGAAGAGCAGGTACTTAATATTACAGCATGAGTAGAATATCTTAGTTATTGACAGGGTCTGATGCAAATGTAATGTCAATAACTAAGGTACTCTATGACTGCTTTGATCTAACTGGCCTCTATTCAAGTAAAAAAATGTTTATTGCAAACAGTAAATGCAGCAAAAACATTTAAACACTATTAAATGTGTACCACATGCAGTCTTTCTGCAATCAAATATGTACAACATAATGATTAATTTAAAATATCAATAACCACGGTTCAGTGTCAGCATAACATGTTAATTGTAAGCTGCATACATCAATTTAACCACAACACTTCTATGTTGTCAAGGTGATAATTAAACATCTTACTGGACTGTTTGCTGGGAAATAACTACTGTACAGTTCCTAAACCAGTTTTAAAGCTTTGAAGCATGAATCACTAGGATATATATAATATGCCATTTATGAACAATAATTTTGCATTCACGATTAAGCAGTATCGGAATACGTATTAATAAGTGATCATCTCGAATCTATGGTGACATTTTAAGATATCATAAAAGAAACCATTATAATACAGTATCAATGAAAAACTAGTGCTTACAGTTTAGAAGCAAATATATAATATATTAGGCTTTGTTTTGTAACCCCCAAGAATGGTGGCAATCAGTGTAAACTTGTTCCTTCGAAACACCTAAATATAAATTTCTCTTAATAATTAAGATTGCACTTGGCCAACGTGGGAAACGAGAAGCTACTATTGGACCGCCAGGGGAGAAAGGGTGCAAAGGCAACCGTGGTGATCCAGGACAAAGTGGAGTGAGAGGCTTCACAGGAAATCCTGGTGATCCCGGGATTAATGGGCTTGATGGTGCCAGTGGAAGTAAAGGAGAAAGAGGTCTGTATGTATTTAAATTTTGATGTATATGTCATTGTAACTGAGTAGGAGTTGATGGAAAAAAAGGACCTAGAGGACTACCAGGGTATAGGGGACCACCAGGAGTCCCTGGCCTCCCTGGACCACCAGGCCGATTTCCCTGTGTTTGTAGATTGTTTAAAATCATTCTGAATGAGTTTTTTCTTATCCAACCCTCTGGAGGTGAAGTACATCAAAGAACAATCAACACCATTACTACTCAGATATTGCCTGGACCACCAGGCCCAATTGCAAACACTTACTGTATCCCAGGTCAGTCACTGTATTTCTACTGACAATGTAGACTATACAGTTGAATCTTTCAATAATGACCAAGAATATTGCCTTTTTGATTAATTTTTACTTTCAGATGCAAACATTATAGACTGTGAATTTAAAAGCCTGGGTTTGTATTAGGGATGCATTTCTGTGTATACAGTATTGAATTCAGGGAGTTTGCAAATAGTGATTTTTACCGTACAGTATATGCACTATAGACTTCAGTACTTTTATTATTTATTTTGCAGGACCTCCTGGAATACCAGGAAACTTTGGCTCACGTGGCCCTAAAGGCTTCAGTGGTGATAGAGGAACACCAGGAAGTCCTGGAAATAATGGAGAAGTTGGTCCTAAAGGAAGGAAGGGTAGTAAAGGCTTCAGAGGGGATACTGGTGCAGCAGGTATAATGTTGTTTTCAAAATTTGTAATTCATAGCCAAAAGCATACAGTATGTAGTTGTAGTACATTGTAGCTGTGATAAATTTCTAGTCACTAAATATATATTATATAGGGTCTGCTGGAAGAAGTGGGGCAGTAGGAGATGATGGCCCTCCAGGTAGCGCAGGGCCTGATGGGCCTTCTGGTCGAAAATGTCATTATTATGGAAGAAATACCAGAGCCAGTAAGTGTAAAGTAGAACACATGTGATACAGTAGTTCTGTATAAAATTGTGAAAGAGTTGCATTTAACAAAATTCAAATGAAGAGATGAACATTATGTACATGTAGCTATAGTTCATAAAATCCAGTAGAATAATACACAATATATATATATATAGAAATTATAGGTATTGTGTATAACCCATGCAGCTTTATTGAAAAGTGGTGCAAGACTATATGCTAGAAAAATATTGCTGACAGTTGTAATAATTCAGTACACATGCTGTGGTATAACTTTTACAACTAAACTTGCTTGTACAGCTAAAGATGGATGCCCTCCTGGAAGAAAAGGTGCAAAAGGAGTGAGGGGAGCTCGAGGTCCTCGTGGTTACCCTGGACGGCAGGGTCTAAAAGGAGTACGGGGTGTTTCCGGAATACCTGGCAAAAGTGGTCCAAAGGGAAACAGAGGATTACCAGGTCATCCAGGCAGACGAGGCCCTACAGGTGAAGTTGGTATACAAGGACCACCCGGCCCACCTGGATTACCAGGAACTCCTGGAAACAGAGACCTGTGTCCTGAATTTGATGGAGTTGATTTGGGACTGGTAAGTACACATAATTTTGTCTTCATTAATATTATGTGTCTTATAATTATGTACCTCTGTCAATGTTTCTACAGTTGCAAGCTAATCCAAAAGAATATGAAGCTATTCAACGACTAGCCTTCAGAAGAGAAAGAAATTTTGCCTGCTCTTTAACAGATGCCAGTCAGCCACTACTGCAAGAGTTAGCATTTGACATTTGCTATAGTACTGATGACTAGGACCGCAGGACAGAGAACCCTATGCACGCTTGTAACTCATACATACAAACATGAGCAGTACAAATATTTTCAGAAGGAAATTAATGCAGTGTTAAAAAGTATAGCTATATATCTTAAATATTGCATATGTACAAATTATATGCAGATAATACTCAATAAATGTTCCACATAGTTCCTTTATCATTAAATTGGTTTATGTGTACTCTTATCTCTTCACTAATCAAAGTAATTAATCTACAGTTTTTAACCATAAGCATTAACTGTATCACTTTTGAGTGTGTGTGCCATGCATGTGTTATATGCATGTGGGTGTAAATACAGGGAATTTCCCTAGTATAGTATGTGACTGGATTTTGGAAAATCACCCTTATGGGTGCATTGTTGATTCAGAGAAAAATGTATTATTAAAAGCATTGTTAGTCACCAGCCTTGACAACTACACATATGGATTTTTCACCAAATACTGTAACATTATTATTTTAGGAACATTTTAGTAATGTTAGTTTGTACATAAGTAGTTACTGTATTAGGTGTGTGTTTATATGTATGTTATGTGCAGGGCATAGGTGAAGAACAGCTTTGGTTGATGCTGCCTCCCTGTTAAAATAACAATTCATTGAAAAGAAAAAAACAATTTACAATCTTTAAGAGCACCTGGTGGCCAAGGAAACCTTGTAGAGCTTCCCCCATTTTAGATAGGTTTTTTTTTTGCCAGTGTTGCTGTATCATGAGTCTTCAGGGTGGTGGGGTGGGCAAGAGATAGACTACAAAATACACTACAATTACAAAATGGATGTGAGGATGATAAATGTGAAGGTAACAGACCACAAAACAGCCCGTCAGAGGCAGGAAATAGACTGAAATATTCACAAAACAGACATATATTACACATTCAGCTCTCTGCTCGTCTGTCCAGAGTGTACAAACTCTCCAACTGTTGAAATTGTTGGCCTGATAGTGTAGTGACTTCATGCTGATGTTATCTCATTTTTGGCTGTTGCACCTATATGGTTGATTTTGCTAAATCCGGTCACATAATTATGTATATGGTGGTCCTGGTGGATTTGATTTTGTCCTAGCCACGGAACTACAAACTAACACAAAGTTCCACATGGGGTACTTTGAAATAATGCATCACTCTCTGTCTAAGGATACATATACATGAAATTAAAAAGGAGAAAACAGCCTGACCACCTGGCAGACTCCGGACCTGTAAGAGTTTGAGTTTGGCTGCTGCCTAGGTCTAGTCATGTCATTTCTCTACCTTTTCAAACATAGTTTATGTAACAACTTTAAACATGCTGCAGGAACAGGCGTCCTACAGACCCTCAGCACTTGGTGCTGCCTTAATAAATAAAAATAATAATAAAGAATCTCCTGTAGGATTTCTTCCAGGTATTGTTTTTCTGTGTAAAAGTAGCTAAATCAAGTTTCCAGCCAATATCAATGTGAATTAACCTATAACAAAATTGCCTTTTGACTGAAGTTTAGATGTTATTTAACTTGAAACATCTGCCTGTCTAATGCAGTATTTATGGCTACAATATACTGTACTTACAAAATTCTGTATTGGAAGATTTTTTTAAATATTTAAATTTCCAGGTAACAACACTAAATTAATAATATTAAGCTGTTTTTTTTTTCCTGATGCTAAATCACATAGAAACAGATGGCTGATAACACTTGACATTATTTTCCAGAGTATTTTCTTCATCGCTGAACTATGCTGTCTTAAATTTACATTGCCATATGTCTGCAATAGTTTCTTTTGTGTCATACCTTCATGAGGCCATCCACATTTGGCAATGATTTACATTTGAACACAAAATATATACAGTATCATTATATTGGGTGCATAAGTAAGATTAGGGAATTAAAATGACCAACAAATAATTCCTAAGAAAGGTCTTCATATGGATTGGAAAAATGCATGTTTTTTGCAGAATTGCTGGATTTTCCTCTTAAACAATTGAAAGTGCACTAATAGAGAAGTCACACGGTGCTAATTTGAGGGAGTGGGTCAGCCAGCTTTACCTGTAGTTGATGCATGACTGTAATGATTTTTTTTAACTCTGAAAGCAAGTGTATATTTGACTGGGCCTGCAAAAATAGGGCATGTGGGCACATGATTTTTATCTACTTTTTCAAATTTTCATCACTTATATAACTTTTTGTACTATTATGCTATGGCAGTACAATTTTCAGCTCTTAGTAAGCATTTAATTGGCTTTACGATGTAATTATACAGAATGAAAATATTCTATTCCAGTACTGAGATATGACCTGTAGAGTGACAAGGTGTAGTTTGTGCCCACATGACCTGTTTTTGCAGGCCTGGTTACAAAAATTATTTTTCAGGGGACTGAGTCTCATCTTGACAGTTGATCCAATTATCATTAGCTATGGAAATGCTTGAAGGGATCAATACTAGAGAACAAGGTTTGCAGTATAATACATGAGGAAATAGGATATAACCAAGCTATAACTGGATAAGTTTGAAGGATTAGCTATATAATTATAGATTAAACATGATGGTGTATTTGCTATGCAGTAGTATGTTTCTCAGGATGCAGTGGATCCAATGTGGTATAATTTTTAGAAATTGTGAACAGGGGTTATTCTTGCAGTTTGTGAAACTTTGCACTGTGGTTCTACACTGAAGCATGTCTTAACTAGTGTTACTGTCTACAGTGCAGGGGCGGATCTAGGATTTACTGAAAGGGGGGGGAGGCTATAAGCTGGACAGGGACATAGGTAACTAGCCAGACATTAGAAGATACCAAGCCTTCTCACAAGGCCTTTATGGTAAGATTCATGTAGTATCCATGGTCAAAACTAGCTATTTGGAACATGCTAGCCTAGGCCGGGGGGGTCTGGGGGCATGCCCTTCAGAAAATTTTTGAAAATTAGGCCCTCTAGAGGTGAATCTGAGTTTTTTTAGCAGTTTTTCAGTGGAAAATAACGGAATTTCAGTTTATCAAAACACTTTTACTTTTCCATTAAATCAAGACTGATTGCAATATGCATTGAGTAACTATCATGCATGCATGATAATCTTTTCATTTGTAGCTACCAAGCATTTAGATATAGCTAGCTATACACCATAATGTATCAGCTCCTCTTCAACAGCCTCAACTGTCTATCTTACTGCTAAAAATAATGTTGTTGGATCCCACTGGAAGGTTGGAATAGATTATTTCACACATCATGAAGTTGGAAGAATTGTGGAAAATGCTTACTCCAGCCTCAACATCAACAGATTCAAGGCACACTCTCTTTATAAAACACTTGACTATCATCTTCTAAAGACCAGCTGGGATTCATCAACATTGGGTGAGACTAGGACCACAAACTACACAAGTTTGACTGTGATGATTTTGCAGTCTGCATGAAGAATGCTGTTTCTAAATACTCCCATGATCAAACTGGCAAAGCCAGACAATAGGGGAAGCCTTTGTGGAATAATGTGTGGAAGAAACATGTATAGCTAAGTAGCAGTGGACAGGTGTTGAACATCACAATTATAGGTATGCATGTTCCTTAGCCTAGTGACACTTTGTTAATTAGTCTTAGTACCATACTGAAAAACAGAATGCAGTGAAGGGTACTAGTAGCTATTAGCTAGTCCACTGGAAATCCTTAGCAAAGTACAACTATATTTGCATTTATGTGGCTTCTGAATTAACTGTTGTGATGGTCAACTTATTTCTAGATCTGCTTGGGTTATGAAGACTGACAAATACCAGCTCCATAACCCACAGCATGGGGTCATATCAGAAAGTAACTGATACAGATTTTACAATCATAGACAAAAGTGCTATAGCTGCCTTATAAACTTGTAAAATACCAAAAGACTACAGTTTGCTAAATGGCTGAGTTGGTAACTATATATTACTATTATCAATTATACTGAAGCTGATAATTCTAACCTAAATCAACTAACACTTTTTGAATCATATAATAAATTCTAAAAACCGCACTAATCACCTCTTATAGTCATAGTGGAAAACACTGCTAATTATCTGAATAAAACAAAACCCACAATTAAAATTTTTGTAACTAAAGATGCAACCCACAATCGAAACTTTTTCTTGAAGAACTTTTGAGGAAAAGGAAGCTGTACTCTCCTGGAACAGGGTTGAACAATAGGTATAGTTACATAGACATTATTTGTGTTGGCAGTGATGCATAGTTCCTGAAATAAGCCTGCTTTTGATACACATAGAAGATTTAGGGTTTCATTGGTCAAGTACTAATGCACTTGTCAATTTCACACCCCACCCCCCCACCCCCGGGGAGGGTGGGGGAATACAGGGGATTTGACAAATCATGGTGTCAAATTCCCCACTACTGGGGCAAAATCGGCTGTCAAATCCCCACTATGTCCCCACCCCCATAGTAGGGGATTTGACAACACCTCAAGGATGACTAAGCGAATATTTCATGTATGCGACTAGTAATAAACCTGCCCTGTAGCTAGTAAAATTATAGCAAGTGCAATTTTTATTTTTATTTATTTATTTATTTTTTTAACCTGCTTAGAAATGCAACTACCAAAAATCGGTCAGTGAATTTGACAACTGTCAATTGCCCCAGGGGTGGGGACAAGAAGCAATGTCAAATCCCCACCTGGGGTGTGGGGATGCCCGGGGGTGGGGCATGAAATTGACAATTGCATAACTTAGAAAGGGAAGGGGGGGGGGGCTACAGCCCCCTTAGCCCCCTCCCTAAATTCGCCCCTGCTTTACTACAGGAATAATAATCAAAGAGTGAAGACTTTATGCTGATGTCTGTATACATACAATTTTGTAGCAAATGGTTAACATAAAATTTCAAATTTAAAAAGTACAGTACTGATCATTGGAATAGTAATTCAGCTCATTAGAAGAATTTGCTTTCACCTTATGTATTTGTGCATCTCAGTACCTACTACACAGTAAATCAACAAATATTTGTTTCAACCCATAAAGGGAGTGAGCATATATACTGAGTAAGTGGCTTTTCTCTGTACAATGAATTAATGTCAATTAAGTTAATAATGATTTTTTATGACTATCAGTATGACTTTTCACCTGAATACTGTGTGATACAAGAAACAGTGTCAAGGATTTTATAACTACAATATATATATATCTACTGGAAAACTTTAACATTATGAAATCTAAATGTCAACATATGTGTATAGTGCACAATTCTACATACGTATACATAGCTATAATAACAATAATAATATTTTTGCTATCCATTTGTATGTCTACGTGGTTACCCAGGAGACAATGGAAGTAAAGGTACCTGTGGACATATTGGATAACAAGGTCAACCAGGAGCTACTGGACCTCCTGGTAGAGCTGGAAAACAAGGACCACCAGGTAGAAAAGGATTATTGTGTGAAGAAAAGAAGGTACATTGCTATGATAATAATATTGCCCTTTTATTTTGCACCTGCTAATAATCAGATTGGTTCACCTGACCTACGTGGCAAAAGAGTAGCTACTATTGGACCACTAGGGGAGAAAGCATCCAAAGGTGATTATAGTTATCAAGGTATTCGTGGAGTGAGAGGCTACACAGGACTCCCTGGTGATCCTGGGATTAGTGGGTATGATGGCACTAGTGGAGACAAAGGAGAAAAAGGTACCTATAAGGAAGAATATCATAATAACTATGCAATATAAATCAAATAGAGAAGGATGGAAAAACAGGACCCAAAGGATTACTAGGATTAAGAGGTCCGCCTGGTATCCCTGGCCCCCCTTGACCTCCAGGCTATTTTCCCTGTGTCTGTATATCATGCTGGATGAGTATTACATTATCAAACCATCTGGAGGTCTAATACATCAAATGATAATCAATACTGATACCAATCAGTTCATGCCTGGACCACCAGGTCCAGTTGCAAACTCTTACTGTGTCCCAGGTTGGTCACTGTAGTTCTGTCAAGATGTCAGTGCATATCTATATATTTGCAGTCCCCCTGGAACACCAAGAGATGGCTACAGTAGTGAATTAGTTACACCGGGTGGTACTGGATGTCATGGAGCATTTGGCCAGTAATTGGTTTGATAAATCATAATTCAGTCGTGAAGCAAGATATCGACCAGTAGCCAACAGGTAGCTATGGGTATAAATTAAAACCATTGCAAACAAGTTTTAATTATCTCAAAAAATATCCAGCATATGATACAATTCATTCAGGCACGAATACATCTCTCAGCTGTGGTAGACTACCAACTCAATGGAAGCATGCATAACTCAATGGAGCATGCATATGACACACCAGTTTTAAAAAATGAGACAAAACAAATCCCAAAAAAATACCATCTGATATCACTAACTTCTGTAATCTGCAAAGCAATGGAGCACAGTCAATTAATAAAAATTCTACACCCAACTGACATCTTGCAATTTTGGATTCAGAGAACATCACTTCTGGTGAGTCACAACTTTTCGTGACTGTCAACAATATAGCCAAGGCAGATCTGGCAGTACTAGACTTCTCCGAGGCCTTTGACAAGGTTGTGCATGCATTAGGTCTACACAAACTGGAGTATTATGGAGTGAGTGGGAGTTTACTAAAATGGTGTGAATAATTTCTTCATAACAGAACACAACAAGTAGTACAGAAGGCCACTATTCCAGATCTTGTGAAGTTACATCTGATGTCTCACAAGACTCAGTTCTGGAACCGGTACTTTTCCTGGTATAAAGAAATGACATAACTACAAACATACACAGTGAGTTGTGAATGTTTGCAGAAGATATCATAATTTACAGACCCTTACATCCTCCAAGTGATCAGAAGATTCTGCAAGATAACTTAACTATTCTTATAAAATGGGCAAATGAATGACAGAGGAACTTCAATCTACTGCATTTAACTGCATCTTATAAGTCACCACACATCACACCATCACATACCAAATGGATGGAGTAATATTATAGTATCATTAAAATCAAAAGATAGCTTGGAATTTGTATTAACAACAAACTATCATGGCATGATCACGTTGACTACATCTGCAAATAATTACTTGGTTTTTAAAAACAAAATCTACATTATTCCTGTCATAAGCACTTCAAAGAATATGCCTACGAACAGTCCCTGCTACTATTACTGAATACTGCTGTGCCACCTGGGATCCACACCACAAACAATGACAACTCTAAACTCAATGTTGACCAGCTTTTTTTTGTCTTAAATGTGCCTTTGAACAGACACCACCATGGCAGTATCACAGAAATGTTAAATGAATTAAATTGGCCGTCTCTTCAAGAGTGTAGAAAGCAAGCTTGCCTTATCCTACTGTACAAGATAGCAAATCATGTTACTTGTTCCAGACCACTGCACTGCCTGTCAACATTAAATCAAACTGCTACCTGAGCCCATGCATCATGATCAGAAATTTAATCATAAATATGCTTCAACTTAGTAACTAGTCACTATTCACCAATGGAAACAGTCTATGTATTTCCTCTCTAATCAATCCACCACTGATCTTGAAATATTTAAACGATTAACAACTTCTGCTGTAACATTGCACTTATTTGTACAAAACCCAGGCTACGTAATAAACAACAATATCTATACCTGCAGCTATTCAGTGTGTATACTAGATTAGGCCTGCATCAAATATAGCTACCAGCATAGCAAAAAGCATAATAGGCTGGAGTGCTATGCTAGCATACAGTGTTGGGAGTAACGCATTACTTATGTAACGTATTGGGAGTAACGCATTACGTACTTATGTAACGTATTGGGAGTAACGCGTTACTTATGTAACGTGTTACATAATATTATTACTTTTGTGGTAACTAAGTAATATAACGAAATACACTATAAAAACAGGTAATATAACTCAAGTTACTTTACTAACAAATGTAATGCATTAGGCCAATGAAACTTGATTGCCAGTTTCTCGCTCAGATTTTTTAAAAATTGATGCGGGCGGGCGGTTATTATTCATTATTCATTATTTTACAAAAGTACAACGCACTTCCCAAACATGAAGAATTCTGTCAAAAAACAGTAAGATCTACATTGATTACTCTTGCATTAAATAGCTAAAGTACGTTACCGATCCAAATAAGAATATTCAGCTATTTTTGTAACTCCTAAACAAGTGATTTTTCCATTAGAGTATAGCTGATTGCTCTATTAGAGTAAAAGTGATTGCTCTATTAGAGTATTTCGATCTGAAATACCAATAATGAAATTCCATGCGGGTGTATCAAATGCATGCGGGCGATGACGCGAAACTGCTAATCAAGTTTCATTGGCCTAATACCTAAGTAATATAGTTACTGTAATGAGTCTATTACATAATATTATTGCTACAAGTAACAAAGTTACTAATCTCATTAGTAATCCACTGAGTAACGCCTAGCCACAACGAAGTAATGAAGCCTACTGAATGAAGCTTATTCACCAGCTTCTTACTTATGATTACTGTACAGAAATGTTGTTAACCTAGGAGCATAGCGCAGGCATAATGGAACACTGAAAGAGCATAATAGGTAAAAATTTTGGAAATTCCTGAAAGCATTTTGGGCAAATTTTGACTGAGGTCGCTCTAATGCATTTTTTTTTTTTCCCGGGGTAACCAGCACCCCTTGCCACCACCCCTAGCACTAGATGTTGAAGTGCTAGACAAAAATTGGACTGAGATTAAAGGGAGCAATTTAAATAATTAGGGGGAAGGCACCCGACCCTCTGATAGTACAAGGTCAAGTGCCCTATGGCTGATGGGACCATAGATATTAGAGTACTCTAATATCTATGATGGAACAACCACTGTGGGAGCGCGCCCCCCTAAGGCACGCAATCGCTGAGCGGAGCAACGAGAAGCTGATGCGACAACGTAGCCAAGACATCACGCTGCTGTAGGGAACTTCTCTCTTCAGGGACAGTAAGTAGGCTAGACGTTTGTAAAAGATGCTGGTACATCCACTGATTCCACCAAACGTTGAAAAGACTAATGGGGTAAATGAACCCATCTCAACCTCCCTAATCCTCTGCTCATATTTCCTACGTTTCTCCTTTTCAAATCTCCGATACAATGAAGCCACTGGTGTAGCACGGTATGACGAAGCAGTTGGATTAAACACCTTAACATCAAAGAAAGCCCGTTGGTGGTGACCACCCCAGAACCATACTAGTAAACATTTAATCCCCATACTTTAATCATGGCTACATGTATATATATATACGTATATGTAGTACACTGTCTATGACTGAAATTGGTATTTAATATCCACTAGTAGGCCTGAGTCAGATATGCTCAAAATTTTGCCCAAAATACTTTCAGGAATTTCTCAAAATTTTGCCTATTATGATCTTTCAGTGTTCCCATTATGCTTGCATTATGCTCCTAGGTTAGCAACATTTCTTACAATATTCTTGGAACATTTGAATCAATGAATGAGTATTTTACTACAAAGTGACTGTTCTATTAGAGAGTATCGATCTAAGGAGCTATGTACAATGCATTTTAGTGCTCTATTGCAGTTAGCAGTTCCTACTGACTGCTCTATTGGAGAGGGTCAATCTATTTTCAAGAAATCAAGCTCCGTAATTTGAAATATCCACCTAATATGCTAGCATTATGCTGGCATAACACTAGCCTATACATTAATAGAACACAGCAAGTTGTAGTCGAAGGCTCATATTCTACCCCTTGCAAAGTTACATCAAGTGTCTCCCAGGGCTCATTTCTTGGACCCACCTTGTTTCTGGTATGTATACATATAAATGATCTGGTCACTGACATTCAGAGCACAGTTAGATTATTTGCAGATGATTGTTTGATTTATTGTCCAAAATTAACTGTCACTGACCACCAAATACTTCAGGAAGATCTACAAAGGCTTTCTGCCTAGGCTGACAAGTGGAAAATGAAATTTAACATCAATAAATGCTGTATCATGCAACTGTCCAAACACCACTACAAAAGTGGATTCTTATACCCAATGTCAGGTCAAGTTCTTAACATCGTTGAACAACGTCCTATCTTGGGAGTTATCATTGACCATAAACCTTCTTGGAAACCACATGTTAACTATGTACGTGGCAAAGCAATGAAATTAATTGGATTTTTGAATCATAACTTGCGCACTTGCTCAAAAGCATTGAAAGAATTAAGCTATAAGCAGGTTGTGTTACCAGTACTAGATTATGCTTCATCTATTTGGGATCCTTACCACCAAAATCAAATTAATAAATTTGAAATGATTCAGCATAGAGCAGCTCACTTTGTATTGAACCAACCTTGGAGAAGAAAAGTTAGGGACAGTATTAGTTCATTGTTGTCATCACCTAAGTGACCAACCTTACAACTTAGAAGAGAGAGCACTTGTCTAATTTTACTTCATAAAAATTAATGTGATCATATTTTGGAAAGCCATACATTTGGGCACAAGCAAAATTTGTGGGAAAACTCAATTGAAAATTTCAGAGATTTTTTTTAATTAATTTTTTTGCACATTCTGATAAAGCAATTATTAAGCCTTCTTGCTGTGAAGTTTCACACCCATAGCTTCTTTTATCTAGGAGACATACTCAACTATATCACACTATGTAGCAGTTTCACATTGCTGGGGACAACAATTGACTTACTCAGCATCCCTTATTAACTTCTAAGGGTTCTTTTGTGGCTTCCTAAGCAGAGTTATGGTGTGCAGTGTATTAGAATTTTGGCAAAAAAACATAGGCAATCTATTTTATGAACCACTAAGTACTGTAGTCCATGTTTACAGGCTTTGCCTTCTTACCTGTACCCCCAATAATGTTACTGCCAGTATACAGGTTACATATCTTTTGTTTTGCCACTCATAATATGTATTGCTGTATGACAGGTAATGTCATTCACATTTTGGTACACACAACCAGTGCCTCAAGTGCTACATAGTGGTACTACAATCCAAGAGTATTTTAAATGCTGTTCTGCATGTTAAAGTGTCAGGCTTATTTCATGGCATAGTAGAGCACCAGTTAGGTTGCATGGTTGTGCAGGCCTTCTAAAGTGTTATGACTACTGATGTTCATCACCAGCTGCGGATGGCATCTTTTGATTGACTAGCTTCCTGTAAAAGCAGGATCAGAAGACAGTAATTAGCATCATAAATAATATAGTGTGCAATCACAGCTACCAGCTGTTTAAGTACCCACTTGGATTGTTTTTCAAAAAAACACATGTGTACATAATTATGTGCTATGTGTGTCACACCTGCATTAAGTGTTAGAGAATCTGTAGATAACTATTTTTGGATGTTTACAGAATCAGCTGTTTATTGCAAAGAACTGTTGACTTATTTCTGGTGATAACCATATTTGGATGTAAGAATAAGCTTTTTATTGTTGAGGACTACATGACCAAGCATGTTATTTAATTGAGGTCACAATAACAACTTGCTGTATAAAAGGATTAACCAATGACAAATATCCTGAGTCTGTGAGGTTAGTTTAACTGGTGGCATTGTTGCTTAACATTGAGCTATACTATAGAAGAATCTAGAAAAATAGTCTAAGAAGTTGAGACTGGAGGAGAAGATAGCAAGAAGACTTGACTGAGATAACTGACAATCTACTTTTTTATTGCTGTTATATCATCAATGTTGATAACAGAAGGTATACTGTATGTTAGTTGGGATTTTTAAAGTTTAGCTAGCTGATACTATAGCATATACACCTGTCAAGGAACAATCTATTAGTGTTTATTCTAGAGGGAAGAAAAATCCCTGCTCATTCAGATTCTTCCTAAAATTGTAAGTGACAACTACTGAGGTTAAGCTTCTTTTAAAATGGCATACAAAAATGCTCTCAGATTCAATCTTAAACAGTTTAATGCTAAAAATTTTCAGCCTTGCTTAAAAAAAAGCAGATGCAACTGTAAATATGCGCTAAGATTTAATCTGAGATTTGTAATCTAACTTTTTAAGACGAAGTCTCTATATGGTATATAACAAAGAGCATCTATACTACTTTAGAGCATTTGTTTTATCTGCATCTACCAAAGGGCATCTGCTATCATTTTATATCAGCTGGTAACAAAACGTGCCAGCATATTATCCATGAGCCTACAGTAATTTTACATATTTTAATTATATTAGGTTTGTTTTCAGCGCATGCAACTATCAAAAATTGTCCCAAACTCAGAATGTGTAATTTTGAAAATAAATTTTCTGAGTCGGTTTGCCTTCAAAATAACATTCATAATCAATAGAAATACTATCAGATTCCAGAAGGTTTCAAAACGGTTTCCTTATAACAATAATATTCCCACATAGAATCTATCTAGAACTCAATCTTAGAACATGTGGATTACACAGCTTTACACCTAACCAGTCAACTGTTTCAACTGTTTTAGCTTCATGGTTGTGGCTTAGAGAAGGACAGCTATAAAGTGTAATGATGTAGTTTTCAAACAGACTCTCACCCAGTTACGTAGTCCCCAAAAGAGAAATACTATTGTTATATTTGGACCCAAGTTGAAATGTATACTACATGCTATAGTATACATTTCAAAAATGTATAAGTGCATGTAAAGCGCTAATAATAATAATAATAATAAATACTGTTGACTGTTCTCGACTGTGATAATTAAAATAAATTTATGGTCCAGGCTTTTACAATGTTTAAATTTGAAGGAGTAGCATTTGTTATGTCTCAGTGGGTAGTCACTAATTGTGTTTTTATATTGTCACATCCACTTATGTTAATAATCTAATGAATCAGTGGTTGCCATAATTATGTGCAGTGCATATACAATTAAGTATACAAAATGTATTAGAATCAATAAAGAATAAAGCAAATTAAATAAAGTATATTCATTGCACACAAATACTTTATACTTAATTTTATCTTGTTAGCTTCTGTAAGTAGTTGACACTGTAAATTTACTAAGCAATTAGCATATAAAAATACTTTACACCATAGTACTATATTTATCATAAAATTATAGCTATGCCAAAACAAATTATTCTAACATGCATCCGAAAAGAACAGGTAGGCATTCAGTTTTACAGCTATGCACAAACAATGTGATAAGCTGTTTGGTACTGCAGACCTCACTTCTTTGCCGATAATGCTTGACACACAATATTTTTAGGCAACGTAAATGGCTTCAAGGGTAATGTAATTTCCTCACAGTACTATGGCTTTGTTGACTACATATACACAAACAGTAACACCAAACAGCAGTCACTAGTACACTGTAACTGCTCTAGTGCTCTTGACTGCAAGCGGTTATTAACTATAGTGTGAATAGTAAGTATCAATATGGTCATATTATTATTTGATTATTTCTCTCCACCGGTAGCTGTCAGGATGTTTTCTAGAAGATCAACATGTGTGCTGACTCTTGTAGCCACTACTGCATTGTTTGTGGTTGTTGTCAGTAGTAAAGTTCATTCTGATGCACGTTTGACAACATGTACCAAAACACCAGTACAAATTAGAGCTGAAAAGAAAGCAAGCAATAACTTTAAAGAAAGGTAATGTAACTATTAACATGTATGTATGTATGTATGTATGTACAGGTATGCAGATACAAATACTGTTACTGCTTCAAGCTTGCAGATCAAAGAGGCAGTTTTGTACTGCATGTTGTATGTACAATAAAGACTTTTCTCTTTTCTTTATTGTGTACTTTCTGTATTGTACAAGGCATAAAGTTAATCAGTAAACTAGAGTTACTATATGTACATTATAATTATATATACCTTTCTGTTTAGCACTGCGGTAGCCATTATTAATAGTTTTCAAAAGATCACTATTCTGGTTCACTGAAGTGCGCTCAAATAAAAAAATTAGCTATGTACATATGGCTGTAATACAATTAATTTCAGTATCATTTTGTAGATAAATACATTTGTCTACATAATTTCATTATTAACAAACTAACAAAGTAAATGCTTGGTACTTACAGTTACAGAGCTTGCTACAACATCCACTTCAAGAATCGCAAATGTCAGCTGCAAGATTTTGAAAATGAACCATTGGAAGGGTCTGACAAAGGAATAGAAATTTCAGAGGGTATATTTGCAGACGGTCTATTTCATATTACAACACCAAACAAAGGTGGTAGTGGTAGTGATGTTGGAGACTATCCTGACAATAAATTCTGCACATACGTTTTGAAAAAACGTCGAGCCAAGCACCAGTACTCATACATCTTCAATCCCTTCTCTCCATTTGACATAGAAGAAGATGAGAATACTAATGAGAGATGCAATGATTGTTTGGAACATCATCACACTAGGAATGGACAAGTAACTACAATAATGACTTGTGGCAGCTCTGTTGATTCCCGCTTGGATGGTGGGAAAGGCCCACTGAGTGATGTTAAGCTTGTATTCAAGTCAGATGGCTCAAAAGGTGGTACTGGAGCTGATTTCCATATAGCTGAATTTTCACCAAATGTGAGTTTAAGTATAGCTAACTGTAATCAAACATGCACACAAAGCTTATGAAGTAGAACATGCAGACATTAGCTTTAGTGCTGGTCTTGAGAGACTGAATTTGTATTCAATCCAGTTTGAAACTCTCATTACAAATTTCTACAATTGAAAGTTTTGTTATTAACTAATTTCAAATTCTCAGCCATCTTAAATTGGAAGCTTGTATGGTTGTACATATGTACAATTTCATTAGTGCGTTAGCAATATTATTATATTGCTAACTTTGTGAAGTTTTATTTCATCATAATTATTGTCACAAATGATGACCTTAATATGTAGCTAGCTACATGTAGCCTAAGATTGCTATATTGCTGTTGTGCATTTGCATCATCATGTATTCCCACGGAAACAGTTAAGTGTAGTTGCTTGTTGTGAAATGTGAAGTACTTGTTCTTCTGTTCTTTCCTGTGCATTATACGCTCTGATGTGGGGATGCAAAATTCATCATTCATCACACACAATAGTCAATGAGTGTTAAAGGTCCACCTGGATATAAAGGAAGCAGAGGGTTTACTGGTAGTAGAGGACAGACTGGTCCAGATGGAGATACAGGACTACCAGGTCAGCGAGGTGAAATAGGAAATGAAGGACCTGATGGCATTCAGGGTAACAAAGGAAGTAAAGGCATAAAAGGAACTATGGGGACTCCTGGATGGAAAGGAAAGACAGGACCTAAAGGAATTCCAGGTAAAAATGTTAAATACATATCTGTGAATGCTATCCTACTAGGGACCTGTGAGAAGGCTAAAGCCTGTGAATACAGGGAGTCATAAACATGTAACTAAAAAAAATATTATATGTGACTGGGCCTGCGATAATAGGGCATGTGGGCACATGATTTTTGCCTACTTTTTCACACTTTCATCGCTCATAACATTTTGTACCATTATGCTATGGCATTGCAACTTTCCGCTCTTAGTAAGCATTCAAGTGGCATCATGATGCAAGTTACAGAATAAAAATATACATTTCCAGTACTGAGATATGACCTGTAGAGTGATGGGGTGTAATTTGTGCCCACATGCCCTGTTTTCGCAGGCCTGGTCACATATGTGTATGTGTACATTATTTTAAAGGTCCTCCTGGTTTACCTGGTACACCATGTAAATGTACTGGAAGCTCAAGCCCTTCACTATATTGTGTATCCGGTCAGTCAGTATTATACTTATAACTATACAATATGTATGTACCGGTATATGCTAACACATTTTTAACAAAATAATGCTGCACTAATACACATAGTTTTGAACAACAAACCACATCAATCAAGTGCCAAGAAAAGATTTCTTACAGAAATATGTACACATTTGATTACCGGACATTGTAGAATTTCAGTATAACCAGGGAGGGGATTCAAGTAGTTTGATAACTCTGATAGCTAGAGTCACTGGATAGCTACAGTAGTTAATGCTAGTTTTTAAGATAAGACACAAAACTGATGACAATGTTACATCAAAAATTTATGCTAGCTGGCCAAATTGCTCAGCAACTATTTGGTGCTTAATCTACTACTTCTGCTTCTACATATATAATACTAGTGCATGTCTATTCTTTGAGAGAAAGTCTACCACAGCTATTCAGCTATTTAAGATTATCATAAGAGAGAATTTAAATCAGGTAGATACACAACTGCAGCAGCTTGATTCATTACAAATATAGTTATAGCATTCCCAATACCTAGGCGTGACTTAAAAATAGCTATATATTCAGCCTTGTACTATATATAGCTATAACTGATGCTGTATGTACAAGAGGCACCTTATCACTTTATAAACGTACCTTAAGTCAAAATACCATGGTGTATGCATCTTATCATTATAATTTGTAGTAAATGGAGAACCTGGTGATCCAGGTGAAGCTGGGTGGGTGGGTGTAACAGGGCAACCTGGTTTTCGTGGTGCCCGAGGTGCTCCAGGAACAAATGGAAAGAATGGATTACAAGGTAATATAGCTTGTAAACAGTGATTATTAAGAGAACGATTATGTCTATGTGTAGGTCCCCCAGGTGATCCAGGAAGATCAGATTATCAAGGGGATCCTGGTGATCGAGGCCCTCCAGGACTAACAGGATTACCAGGTCCTAAGGGAAAGCCAGGACTATCTCATTGTCCTGGACTTAGCAAGAGAGATATCGAAAACCTGCGAGTTGTAGTAAACACACTTTCTTCCAATGTGCCTATGCATAAGAGTTACTTTGACGCATGGAGAGGTCACAAGTATCCACTTAATCCAAATGAAATAATTTTAAGGCACTACTTAGAAGAAGATGATGAGATAAACAGAACCAATGTTTACAACTACAACAACACACTCTTTGATAAAAGCCAGTTTCACATCAGGAGAGGAACTGTATTAACTGCATGGGCAATCAGCAAAGCAGAAATTTTAGCTAAACTTGAAGAACAAGAAAAGTGAGCATCATTCTTTGATACTTGCAGCACTTTTGGATTCCCAGTTTATTTGTTTTAGCTGTAAGCATGTGTGCATTTAAAAAACAACTATATATGTGTATGCATTCATACCATACTGAATATATACATGCTGTAGGTATTTGGAATCAGACGATCAGATAAGCAGACGTGCAGAATCAACCCGTAAAGGCTTTCCCACTACATCATCCCTTTGTCCCAAAGGTCAGCAAGGACTCCGTGGAGCTCTTGGACCAACAGGCCCACCTGGTGATAAAGGAGAAAGAGGAAAAACTGGCTTTCCTGGAGCAAAAGGTATAAAGATTACACACCTAAAGAAGCCACAATATCTATACCAAAACAGCCAAAGTAGAAAAGCGATTAGGTGCACCCCTCAAAAAGACCAATGTGAAAAATTTGTGCAGTTAAAGGTGGTAGTTAAGAAATGGTCATGATGGTAAGTTAATGTAAAAAAAATTAACATCAACAATTCAATGTTGCCTCCTCTAAGTTTCGCTAGCACAAAATTCACCTGAATTATCCTTATTAAAACTTTCGCCATCGCCTACCATCACAGCCATTTCTTGGCTGTCCATGACCTTAGATTACACAACTATTTTCACTGTGACTTTTTGGGAGTTGCATCTTTTTACAGCTTGGCTATTTTTGTATGGCTTATTTTTGTAATTGCAATCCCCAAAGCTGGCCATGGGCTAGGTTCAGACATTTCTTAGTACCATACAGTAAGAAACTTTGGCAGTAGAATAGCACGTTCAATTTGCCAAAGTTTGTTTCACCAATTATTTTAGATTAGGTAAGTTATATAGTGCCAGCAGTCACGTGCATTTAAAAAAAAATAACTTAGACAAAAAACCTAAGAAAGTGAAAAAATAAAAAGCTCGAACCCAGGTATCCGTACTCATAAGTAACGTTCGTAACGATTATGCCAAGGGTGCTGCAGCTAGCCACCTCCTTTAGTTTCTACCTTATAAACATACGATTGAAGTGACTTCTATCTATAACAAGAGTGAAGAAGAAACCAAAGCTGAATCCTAATTGTAATTGTAAATTTTGGAAAGAGGCGTAGCCTGTACATCCATATCATACACACAAAAAAGTAGCTATAGCTACCCATTAATAATCATACATTATATTACTATAGTGTCTGTCCAGCAGATTCTAGCCTGCTAAGGAACTATTTTTCACGTCCCCTAAAGTTGAATGCTCGGGGCAACCTACTAGTTGAATGCTCGCGGAAAACTACTAGATGCATGCCCTAAACTGAGTCGAATGCTCGGGGCATATTGGACGCATACCAACTCTAGCTCGCCTAGACTGTGACACAACTGGTTTGTTTGATAGTCCAGCAAATGATGGACTTGTGCGGGTAAAATAGCCGTTCACGTTTGTAACCAGTGCCGGTGTCACAGTGATAGTCTATGTGTTTCCCCGCGTTTTGTGTTCCCCGCACGCATATCACTAGGGATCTGTGTTTCCCCGCATACATATCACTAACTGGCTAGTAATCTACAAGTCACAGTGATATATGTTTCCCCGGGTATTATGTTCCCCGCACACATATCTCTAGGGATGCGTGTTTCCCTGACGCTCAGTTTCGAAGTGCATGTACATGTAATCGTACGCAGGCGAGCAACACACAATGATTCACAATTATTGATTCTTTCTCAATCACACACGTGCGCATACTTATTGTACAACACTTCAAATATTGGCTATATACAGTAATTAATGACATAATCATAATAAGTAATCACATGAGTTAGTCTTACTACACTGCTCCCCTCTGCAAAGAGTACGACCCGTACTGGAAATCAATGGGAGACAAAGTCATCATAACGGCCAGGGGGACGGCGAACTCTGGGTGGTCGGTGCTGTGTTGTAGCGTCATCATCATCAACTAGTTCAAGGTTGTCCCCAACAGTACTATAAGCTGCCGTGGCATCACTAGGAGAAAGCAGAGGAGGGGTCTGTTCATCATTCTCTGGGGGCTGTTGTGCAAAGCGAGTATCAGGTTTACACAATTTCAAGCGATTAAAATGAACAATTTTTGGAGCTGAACTTCCTGACAGGGGTGTTATACGATAGTCACTATCCGTAATCTGCTGTAGGATCTTGTAAGGACCTCTCCAAGGCAAGTGAAGCTTCTTAGACTGTCCTGGTTCTACCACTGTATCAAGGAGCCAAACAGTATCACCTTCCTTAAAAGGTTCTCCATGAACACGTTTATCATAAATCTGTTTCTGCCGTTCATGTCCAGCTGATAAACGACGCCGTACCTGATCATATGCCTCTTGCAACAGTTTGGATGTCTTGCGAGCATAGCTGGCAACTGATAAGTGCTCTGGGGTGGGTGTCCCATAAACAATGTCAACTGGCAATCGTGGTTCTCTACCATACATTAGATAAAATGGGGAGAAACCTGTTGTGGTATGAACACTTGTGTTATATGCAAAGCATACCTTAGAAAGGGCATCTTCCCAGTCAAAAGGGTGATGGTGGAGTGTTGTTGCTAGCATATCTTGTAAAGTTCTATTAAAACGTTCCACCAACCCGTCACACTGTGGGTGGTACGGTGTCGTTCTTGTCTTAGAGATGTTTAAAATTTTACATAATTCTTTGATCAGCGCACTTTCAAACTGCTTTCCTTGGTCCGAATGGATTTGTTCTGGAATCCCAAATCTGCAACATACTTCATCAATTTATTTGTGAGCTACAGTAACTGCCTCCTGGTTATGAATGGCAAACGCCTCCATCCAACGTGTAAAATAGTCTGCAGTAACAAGAATATACGAATTTTTGTTTGCACTTTCAGGAAGGGGGCCCATAATGTCTAAGGCAATAATTTGCATTGGGGAACCTGCTTTGATTGTCTGCAGTGGTGCACAATTTTTTGGTACAGGTGTTTTACGTGAAGCACACGTTGCACATGTTTGGCACCAATTCTTTACATCTTTAGAGTGACCTGGCCAATAAAAACGCTTTTTAAGTCGCTGCAAGGTTTTTTCTTCACCCAAATGACCACTTAGAATTCCACCATGGATCTCCTCCAAAACTGCATCTCGAAGTACCTGAGGAACAATCAACTGTGCCACTACCTGTCCAGTTACAAGATCTTCATACTGTCTATATAGGAGCCCATTGATCAACTGCAAGCATGGCCATACTTCTATCAGTCGTCTTGTTGGCAAACTCTGCCCTTTAGTGACATCTGTGGAGGGAGGTTTATCTGCTTCTTTTGCCAGTAGTACAAAGCCAATAGATGGATCTTCCATCTGTAGTCTCCGCAGGTCATCCATAGAATATGCTGATAAAAGTTGTTCACGTTGACTGACTGGTGCTACAGCAGTTTCCTCCAAGTTGCCGTGGCTATCCATTCCACATTGAGTACAAGGTCTACGGGACATGGCATCAGCGTTACCATGCAGCTTGCCTTGCCGATGCACAATGTTGAAATCATACTCCTGGAGGGCTTCGAGCCATCTAGCAAGCTGACCTTCAGGGTTTCGAAAATTGGACAACCAAGTGAGAGAACCGTGGTCTGTCCTCAAGATAAATGCCTTTCCCAGCAAGTAGGGTCTAAAGTGCTTCACAAAACTAACAACTGCCAGGAGCTCCTTCCTGGTCACACAGTAGCGTCACTCTGGTTTACTCAGCACTCTGCTGGCATATGCGACAACATGCTCAGAACCATCTGTGTACTTCTGTGATAGAACGGCACCTATGCCTGATTCACTGGCATCAGTATCTAATATGAATTGCTTTGTGAAGTCTGGTATTGACAGAACTGGTGCTGAGATTAAACGCTGTTTCAGTACATCAAATGCTTCGGCACATTGAGGTGACCACCTAAACTGAGCTGTTCTCTCTGTCAATCGATGTAGTGGTTTAGCTACTGTGGAAAATCCAGGCACAAATCGCCTGTAGTAACTTGCTAGGCCTAAAAATTTCTGAACATCCTTAGAAGAAGTTGGTGTAGGCCACTCAGCCACCATGGCAGTCTTAGCTGGGTCAGTACTGATTCCATCAGCAGACACTATGTGGCCAAGGAAACACACTTCTGGTTGACAGAATAAACACTTAGCTGGTTTCAATTTCAAGCCTGCTTCCCTGAACCTTTGGAAAACTTGTCTTAGTCTCAGGAGGTGCTCTTCAAATGTGCGGCTAACAATTATCACATCATCCAAATACACTAGACAGGTGTTCCATTTGAGTCCTGACAAAATCATGTCCATGAGTCGTTGAAAAGTTGCCGGGGCATTACTGAGCCCGAATGGCATCGCTTTAAACTCAAACAGTCCATATGGTACACAAAAAGCTGTTTTTTCTCTATCTTGTGGAGCTAGTTCAACTTGCCAGTAGCCACTGATAAGGTCCAAAGTAGAGAACCAACAAGACCCAGCCAGGGTATCCAAAGTGTCATCGATTCTGGGAATCGGGTAGGCGTCCTTTTTTGTCACCTTGTTTAACTTTCTATAATCGACGCAAAATCGTGGGCTACCGTCTTTCTTCCGTACTACAACAACAGGTGAAGCCCAAGGGCTACAGGAAGGCTGAATGACATCTTTCTGTAACATCTTATGTAGCAGCTCTTGTGTTTCTTTCCTTTTGATGGGTGGCACGCGTCTCAGTGGCTGGCGGATTGGAAGAGCATCACCTGTATAAATTTTGTGCTTTATCCTACCAGTACGACCCATATCATCTGAATTCACTGCAAAAATATCAGCAAACTCCAGCAATAGTTGTAGCAACTTTTGTTGCTGACAATTAGTTACATGTGTGCCAAGGTTCATTAACATACCTTCAATCAACTGCTTCTTGATTTCCATAGGTTCTGATGTCAATGACAATGACTGACATGCTCCAACAAATGAGGTGTCTAGAGATTGGACTGGTTCCATGTGTGCAACCACTGTGCCCTTCTTCACGGTGATACATTCAGGTCTGGGATTAAGCAAACAAATAGGGACTGCCATATCAGTAGGCGTCACCAATGCTCTGGCTACCAACAATGGATTCCGCTTCATGACATCGCCTTCAATAATCCAAGTGCCCTCTGATGCAGCATCTGGGACTGCTGCCATTATTTCTATCTCACTACATCCTGGAACTCTGAAAGTATCAGTCAATACAACATTCACATGAGCAATCTGAGAGGTCCCTGCTGGACAAATAAGGTTGAAGGTCATACCAACATTGGGAAAAGTGACCTGACTTTTACCAGCATCAACAATACAGTCGTACCTCCTCAGGAAATCTTGGCCCAAAATAGCCTCAGTGGTCAGGAAGTCTGCAACTAAGAAACACACATCAAAAGATTGCTGTTCAAACACAATTTGTAGATTGATTATCCCTAACAATTTCAATGGGGACCCTTCCACACTCACCAAGTTCTTGCCAGACACTGTGTCTAGGGAACCTACCCCTTGCTGAGCTAGCTTATTCCAAACCTGTTTACTCAGAATGGACACTGCAGCTCCAGTATCCACTAAGAATTTCACAGGTATGCCACTAATGGTTCCCAGCAGACTGTAGTCAATAGGGGTGACTGTAGACAAGCTCACTGGAATCAAATCTTCAGTAGGAGGGGTGTTGTTGTCTCTTTGGATCACTGTATTCATTGACTGATCACTTTTGTCAGATTCACTGTCACTATTGTCTGCTTTGGTTACTGCATTCATGGACTGTTTAGAAACAGTATGTTGCTGCTGCTGTGTGACTCCAGCTGCACAGCCCCGTGCAAAGTGGCCTTCTTGACCACACTTGAAACATACAATTGACTTGGAAGGCTGACCAGCTGCTTGGGTTTGTCTACCTGGTGCTGTGGTACTACAATTATCCCACTTTCTCTTAGGCTTGGCTGCTGATTTTAATTGAATCTCAATTGCTTCCAGCCTCTTCATGATTGCAGGCATCATTGACTGTGAGTCTTCTCTATTAATTGCAGCTGCTACTGATTGATCAGGATCCTTTAGGCCTGGATGCGTAGGAACCATAGCATTAGTGGTCCGTTTGTATGGGTTCAAATATGATTCAGCTTCCATAGTGTATTGTACAGCTTGGTCAACTGTCTTTGGCTGCTTTTGTCTCACAGCAAAGTTTATCTGTGGATGTTCCAATTGTGCTAAGAATTGATTGAGAGCTAGCACTTCCTGTGCTTCATCTTGTAAGCCTGGGTAAGCTTTCTCCGTCAACAGACGCAAACTGTCACCAAAGGACGCCCAGTCTTCGTCCTTGCGCTTCTTTCTGACCTGCAAATCTGCCATATACAAGTCTTTCTTGCTCGCTGGTTCGAAACGTTTCTTGAGCGCCTCAGTCAAAGCTCCATAATCATTCTTTGTTTCATCCGGAAGACGTCTCAACGCTGCTGCGGCTTTACCAGTTAGGCGGACTTTAAGCCATTTAAGCTTAGTTGCATTGGCCGTCCAATCATTCACAGCTGCTACTCGATCAAAGTGCTCCAACCAATCGTCCCAACTGGTGTTGCCCTGGAAAATCTCCGGTAAAACTACGGGTTTGCTGGCCATTCTCTGCAAACGGCAAATACACTGAGGCTGAGTCCTGTCAATCCGCTCCCTGAGCCCCCTTACAGGGTACCGTATTATGCCACGGTACCACGGTTTCTAAGCTTTGACGAAGAGGAACTCGACGAGGGCGAGAAACGTTGCCGACTACGCCAATGTAATCGTACGCAGGCGAGCAACACACAATGATTCACAATTATTGATTCTTTCTCAATCACACACGTGCGCATACTTATTGTACAACACTTCAAATATTGGCTATATACAGTAATTAATGACATAATCATAATAAGTAATCACATGAGTTAGTCTTACTACATACATATGTGACTGAATTTGACAAAACCAGGCTTCGACGCACAAAACTTCGTTAGGAGATATGGCGATTTTAAGTAATCATTGTGTAATAACTTCCCAGTGCCTACAGCTGTGCAAACAAAATTTGCACCAAGTATGCATCTATTTACTAGCTATCACTGAGTGGGTGTATACATTTCTGATACCCAAAATTAGCCCTGTTTTGGGCAGCTTTTCTCGAGTGGGTAATAATATCACAGGTGATAGTAATAGGGTGGGAGGGTGGGGGTGGATAGTAATAGGGTGGGAGGGTGGGGGTGGATGGTGGTCTTAATATACGGGTATAAAATGGAGTAAGAAGACGATTGGAATCCAGAGGCCAAGTTTGGGCTCTCCATGGCCCTCAAATCACTCCAAATTGACCGAGAACACTATTGGTGAGCTCTCTGTGAAGTCCCAGCTCACTACACACCATTATCACAAAGCCATGGCCATTCAATGGCGCCAATCTCCCACTCGTGGCTTTGACAGGGTCGGAAGAAAGCTGCCACAGAAACCAGACTTGCCAGTCCTGAAGGAAGTACAGTGTGGAATGTGATAGTGTATTAGGCCAGCAATCCATTTCTGGTAAAAACGTAAGTTTGATTTTGTGTGTGTGGAAGCCTTGTTATGTGAAATCCGGTCACATGTACTGTTTTTACTTTGCTGCTTCTACTACTGCTACTATAGCCACTGCTGCCCCTTTTCCTGCTGCTATACTACTTTTCTACTAGCTGCGCCAGCTACTGTATGTAGGATCTGAGCTCCTTTTGCTGCTTTACTTAGACTACTGCTTGTTGCTGCTACTGCTATAGCTATACTGCTCCTATACTTGCTGCTACCACTATAGCTATACTACTTGCCACTATACTACCAGCTACTATTCGCTGCTATACTTTGCTTGGTGCTACTATAGCTAACACTTGCTAGTACAACTATACTATACTTGCTACTACTTGTTGCTACTAGTACTGAAGTGAAGACAAATATGTATGAGAATGGATTAGATAACACACATACAATAATAAAAATTAAGTTAGCTACTATACTGTGTAATGTTTTCTGCACATAGTTTGATGGAATTCTATAAACAGTATATAGAATTTGGCTTCAGCCACTTCCAAATAGCATGTGTGTCCATTTGTCATATTTCACCTGTGAAGAGAAAACAAGAACAACATAACTAAATCCAACACTCACATTATGCTGGCATACCCAATCACAATAGTATATGGATGGCTTAAACTTTCATCTCCTGCATGCTCTGCACATAATATTTTCTTGTCCATGCAGATATCTTGCAATAGATTAATACCTGTACAGTAAAGTGACTTTGGAAGTACATAACTGACTGGAAAATCTGTAAAGCAAAAATCTGAGATCTCTCAAATATAAAATCTCTCAAGTAGTCTAAAGTTCTCAGGTGAAAGTCTCTTGGGTAGTCACATAACTTTTAAGTAAAAATTCTCAAGTACTGAAATATCTTTATAAAGTAGATTTTCTCAAGTATAGTCAAAAGTCTCTCAAGTGAAAAGCTCTCAAGCATATAGTCTAAAATCTCTCAAATACCTAAATTAATCAAGTCACTAAAGTAAAATCTCTTAAGTAGTCAAAAATCTCTAAGCTCTCACAAGCAGTTTGAGTAACTAAAGTCTCTTAAGAAGTTGAAAGTCTCACTATCAGTTGAAAGTAAAATATCTCGAGTTGTCCAAAACCTCTCAAGAAAACTCAACTTAAGCACTCTATATAGTAGTGCAAACCCTGCGTGTCCAGTGAATATCTCTCAAGTATATAGCTAAAAACTACTTGAATATATGAACTTAGCATGCATGCGTGCACATAAGTATTAACTCAATTGTATATACACAATTGATGCATACAAGAGATATAATATGCAGTGCAGCTCTTAGAATTGTACTGAATTAAGACCAACTGCTTGTCTTTATTGGTAGCACAATGCATTCTATTGTAACTTATAGATTCGCAGACATGCAGCATGTAACATGTACCATGCAGGCAGTGTTGGGCAAGTTGCTTTGTAAAAGTAACTAGTTACATATTACATATTACTTGCAACTGAACTATTTAGTTACAGTTACATATTACCCATATAAAGTAACTGTAATAATATTACATATTATATTACTTTGTGTCCACAGCTTTAAGCTGTCACGTATGAAACTACCACCTTATCACGTGACATGATTGCGTTGTTGGACAATATGCAAATTTTAGTTATAAGTAAGAAGCTGGTGAATAAGCTTCATTCAGTAGGCCTCGTTACTTCGTTGTGGCTAGCCGTTACTCAGAGGATAACTAACGAGATTAGTAACTTCGTTACTTGTAGTAATAATGTTACGTAATATTAGACCCGTTACAGTAACTATATTACTTAGGTAACGCGCGTTACATTTGTAAGTAAAGTAGCTTGCGTTATATTACCTGTTTTTATAGCGTATTTCGTTATATTACTTTGTTACCACAAAAGTAATAATATTACGTAACGCGTTACTCCCAACACTGCATGCAGGGTAGATGAATCCTATTCTGTGTGCCAAGAAACAGAGAATTAACCAAATATGGAGGAGACTGAGTTTGGTGCTTGACTAGACATTGGGTAGCCTGCAGTTTGAATCCTGGGGTAGGAGGGATTTTCCTTTCTTTGGCCCATTTTCTGTTCATCTGTGTTATAAGTATGTCAAAGTCTACATGTTTTAGCTCAAAGACTGCAGCCGCACTAGTTGCTATCAGATCTTCATGCTGGACACTGTAAAGTAAAAGTAAAAAGTTAAATTGCTTCATCAAGAATGCAAAATGTACAATTTAAATTCGGTTTCAGCTATACACAAAATACCAGTAGTAGCAAGCAGTATAGCAACAGTAGCAACTGCAGTAACAGCTAGCATGTGTAGCTAGTGTAATACTAGCAATATTAGCATCTAGCAGTATAAGCAGTAGGTAGTAGCTATAAAAATAGCATGAGTGTATATAATAGATCTATAGCTACAGCTAGTAGCAGTAGAGGCAGTACTAAGCAGTGACTGCAGTTTAGTAACAGTATAGTAGCAGTAGCATGCAGCTATAGTATAGTACTGACAGCAGTAGTTATAGTACTGTGACGCGTGCTATAGAGCAGCAGTAGCTAGCTAGTCGACTCGTAGTATATCAGCAGCAGAATTTAAACGTGGGTGTTGGGTGTGGTAGCTATAAAAACTGATAAACTGGAAGGGAAACATATATCACTAGCGCCTTTGTCGGGGAAACACGCATCCCTAGTGATATGTGTGTGGGGAAACAGGGATCCCTAGTGATATGTGTGCGGGGAAACACGAAACTCGGGGAAACACATATCACTGTGACACCGGTACTATATCCACTTTGTTTAGATTAGCTATCACATGAGCACATTGAATAACTAGAACTTGAGATGAAGGTCAGCTCGTACCACCACGCAATAAAACTAAATCAAGCTGACTGTGAAGATCTTCCTTACTTCCTAGGAATTCGTCCCACTGTTGTAAGGCGTAAGCACTCCTTGGGATAGAATTTCCGACCGGCTTCCGGCGCGTCAGCTAGTTCATCGTCTCGCGATGGATTTGGCTAAATACTTTGATATACGTGATAACCTCTGCTACTGGAGGTCACTGCGGGAAAAGTAAATACGGTCAGTGCTTCCTACATCGGTGCAAGAGATAACGAAGCCAGCACGCCTTTACTACCACGTCGTTAATCAGTAGCTACAAAAGTACTGCTACAACAACGATAGCTACCTATACACTTAATATACTACTTAGCTAACTGAAGAGTTGACACCTTGTCGTTATCCTGACCTTACGTACCGTACAGTAAAAACTTTGGCGAATATTATTTCAATCGCCAAAGTTTTTTCAGTCAATTTTTTCAACAGAGGGGCTTCGTCACACTATTTTACCGCCAAATTTAAAGCTTTTTACTATGCGGTACTTGCTTTTTTCTTTACTACAGGAATAATAATCAAAGAGTGAAGACTTTATGTTTTGTATAGTACTGATGTCTGTATACATACAATTTTGTAGCAAATGGTTAACATAAAAATTCAAATTTAAAATGTACAGTACTGATTATTGGAATAGTAATTCAGCTCCCACCATATGTATCTGTACATCTCAGTACCTACTACAGTAAATTAAAAAATATTTACCATAAAGGGAGTAAGCACGTATATGGAGTAAGTGACTTTTCTCTGTACAATGAACTGATGTCAATTAAGACTATCAGTATAACTTTTCAAAAAAAACCTGAATACTGTGTGATACAAGAGACAGTGTCAAGGATTTTATAACTACAATATATATCTAATCCAAAACAGCCAAGCTGTAAAAAAAAGAATGCGGCCTTGAGAAAGGCTATGGTGAAAAAAGATGTGAAATCCAAGGTGGCGGCCAAGAAATGGCTGTGATGGTAGGTTAATGGTAAAAATTTTAATAACAACAATTCAGGTGAATTTGGTGCTGCTTGGTCTTGGCACAAAATTCACCTGAATTGTCGTTATTAAAATTTTTACCATTAACCTACCATCACAGCCATTTCTTGGCCGCCACCTTGGATTTCATATCTTTTTTCACCATAGCCTTTCTCAGGGGTGCACTCTTTTTTTACAGCTTGGCTGTTTTGGATTAGATTTCACTTCTTTTTGTATTTTTGTACCCCATAGGCCGGCTTTAGGGCTTTTTAATCTATCATTTTTTGTTTACCACAGGACGAAGAAAAGATGAAGCAGGATGATTTCTTTGTAGCTGAACTTTCTACAAGGTGGTCCTTCTAGCTGATCTCTCTATCAGATGACTTGTTTGTAGCTGAACTATCTACAAGGTAACTTCTTCTAGCTGATCTTTCTACAGGGTGATTTCTTTGTAGCTGAATTCTCTACAGGGCGATTTGTTTGCAGCTGAACTCTCTACATGGTAGTTTCTTTGTAGCTGAACTCTCTACAATGTAATTCTTCTAGCTGAACTCTCTACAGGGTGACTTGTTTCTAGCTGATCTCTCTACAGGGCGACTTCTTTCTAGCTGAACTCTTTACAGTTGATTTGTTTGCAGCTGAACTCTCTTACATGGTGGTTTCTTTGTAGCTGAACTCTCTACAAGGTGACTTCTTATAGCTGATTTCTCTACAGGATGACTTGTTTCTAACTGAACTCTCTACAGGGTGATCTGTTCATAGTGGAACTTTCTACTGGGGGATTTGTTTGCAGCTGAACTCTCTGCACGATGGTTTCTTTGTAACTGAACTCTCTACAAGGTAACTTCTTCTAGCTGATCTCTCTACAGGGCAATTTGTTTGTAGCTGAATTCTCTACAGGGTGATTTGTTTGCAGCTGAACTCTCTACATGATGGTTTCTTTGTAGCTGAACTCTCTATTAGGTACCTTCTTCTAGCTGATCTGACTACAGGGCGACTTGTTTGTAGCTGAACTCCCTACAGAATAACTTGCAATGTAATATAATTCTATAATGGAGTAAAATTATAAACGTAGCTGAATGCTCTATTAGGGTGACTGTTCTATTAGAGTATCTCGATCTCGCATATGCTACACGTAGTTGGCTTTGGAATCATAACTCAGTGGTTTGTAATCCGATTCTTCTGTACTACTGCAAGGACTTTCTATGATAATTATTCCAGCTACACACCGATTTTCAGCTCACTGCTCTAAGCGGTTTGCCTGGTAGGCGTGGAAACTAATAGTTTTTTTAATCATAAAAATCGATCGCGTAATTTTAACACAGGTTGGGTTTTGTGTTATATCTCGATGGCCTTTACCTGGATTCCTTTTAAACTGCAAAAAGGCACTCCTACGATAGTTACTCCATCTACATAGCAATTTTCAGCTCATTCCTTCGAGCGGTTTACCCTGTGGGCGTGACAGACCTTCGACCTAATTTTACGCAAATAATCGATCATAACTCCGTGAATGTTCATCGGATTCCTACCAAACTTGGTACTGAGATTCGCCTTAATGAGTCCTTTACGTGTGCCAAATTGCCGCCCGATTGGAGCACGCTTTCGTGTTTTATGGCGAATTTTGCAAAGTGTGCGAAAAGAAGTAGAAGAAAATAACGAAGAAAAAAAAACCTAACTTTGGTCGCTTGTATCTCGGAAATGGCTGGAGTGATTTTCTTCAAATTTGGAATGTAGACTCCCCTACCTAGCCGGCACTTCTGTAGCAAATTTGGTTTCAATGGGATAAGGAATCACGGAGCTACAAAGGTGTGAATTTGCATTTACTTTCTTCCTGTAAATATGCTCATGGTGTGGCGCGCCGGCTTCTTGGACCGCACGACACACTACCGTGTGTCTTGATCTACTGGAAAACTTTAACGTTATGAAATCTAAATGTCAACATGACATGTTTTTGCTATCCATTTGTAGGTCCACGTGGTTACCCAGGAGACAATGGCAGTAAAGGTACCCGTGGAAATATTGGATACCAAGGTCAACCAGGAGCTACTGGACCTCCTGGTATAGCTGGAAAACAAGGACAACCAGGTAGAAAAGGATTATTGTGTGAAGAAAAGAAGGTACATTGCCATGATAACAATATTGGCCTTTTATTTTGCACCTCCTAATAATCAGATTGGTGCACCTGGCCTACGTGGCAAAAGAGTAGCTGCTATTGGACCACTAGGGGAGAAAGGATTCAAAGGTGATAATGGTTATCCAGGTATTCATGGAGTGAGAGGCTACACAGGACTCCCTGGTGATCCTGGGATTAGTGGGTATGATGGTGCTAGTGGAGACAAAGGAGAAAAAGGTAGCTATAAGCAAGAATATCATAATAACTATGCAATATAAATCAAATAGGGAAGGATGGAAAGATAGGACCCAAAGGATTACAAGGATTAAGAGGTCCACCTGGTATCCCTGGCCCCCCTGGACCTCCAGGCCATTTTCCCTGTGTTTGTAAACTGTTTAAAATCATGCTGGATGAGTATTACATTATCAAACCATCTGGAGGTCTCATACATCAAATAATAATCAATACTGATACCAATCAGTTTATGCCTGGGCCACCAGGTCCAGTTGCAAACTCTTACTGTGTCCCAGGTAAGTCACTGTAGTTCTGCCAAAAAGTCAATGCAAATAATTATATATTTGCAGGTCCCCCTGGAATACCAGGAGACGGCGGTCAATGGGGTCCTAAAGGCTACAGCGGTGAATTAGGTACACCGGGTGGTACTGGACGTGGCGGAGCAATTGGTCCTAATGGGAAAAAAGGCAGCAAAGGTTTCAGAGGAGAAACTGGAGAAACAGGTATAATATAATTGTATGCTTGTAAATAAATTAATTGTAGTTACAAAAGTGTATGAAAAATTAAGAAATTTGTAAATAAAAGGCAGGGAAGTCAGCATCTCCTGCTATACTATAGTCGGTCATCTCCACCTAGCTGGCCCCTTGTTCTTCTTTAGCAACTCTTGTTACGAGAACAAGTTGCCCAAACATTTAGTAGCACTATGAAGCCATTTGAACACCAGAGCTGTTTATCAAAAAGGTGCTTCATTATGAGTGTGTTACAAGGCTTTTTTCAAATACCCCATATACTTATTATGGATGATTTCAGTACATGTTCCAGTACAAAACCATTGGAAGTAAAAACACTGAACAGATATTACTGATTGTGGCAAGAGGCCAGGTGAATGCAAACTGATATGTTTAATTCCTACTTCAGTCATATACAGCTTGTTGATAGTGCACCCATGACTGAAGTAGGTTATAAAATGTCCACTAGTATATATACATGGCTGCAAATATAGAAGAAGACCTTCTTTTTAATTCTATGATCCCTACTCATCTGCAAAATCTAATTTCTCTTTATACTTTTTTTTGTTTACATGATTTTTGCCTGGTGAACCAACACATACCACGTCAAAAGAAATAACGGCATCAAACACGTATATACCGTAATTAATTTTTTTCCCATTATAAAATAATTTTCGTTTACAAAACTTGTGCGAAAATTTCTTACACGAAAATTTTTACATAAGATTGAACTACTCTAATAGAGCAGTTCAACCTAAACCTCACCTAACCTCACCTAAACTCACTTAAATCATACAAATTTAACACTAAAATTTTTGCATGAAGATAAAACGAATTACAGTAACTCCATTAAGTGCCCAATCACACATCCCAACAATCAATAGATGGAAAGCAATATGGCAGTGCCACTTTGTTTTCTACATTCAACCCATTATGAACAATTTGTATGAGAAGCACCTCTTGAAAACAATCTACTGACTACAGAAATTATGGATGATTGTCACACTGAAGCCATGATGTGTTACCGTGAATCAACACCTTATGTAGCAGTGGAGAAAAAATATCACATGAATTAGGACAAAATTAAGTCCATCATAATGGTGTATATGCTGTAGCTGCTGTGGTTAGCAAAAAGGCATGTTAACAGGCCACATCGATCAGTGAAGAATTCATAGTTGAGAGTTGCATGGCAGGAGGAGTCAATCAGTCAGTCAGGTAGTTGATCAACAAACTGTAGTAGAAAAGTGCAGTTAAATAGAAAAAAAACATAGAAATTTGTTGGAAGGGTTTGGGGTTGCTCTTAAATTTTTTATTAGTGACAATATTTTTTGAGCAGGAAAGTCCAAACTTGATGATCTCAACTATATAGTACTACCATACTACTGTTTTAACACTACACTGTGATAATCTGTTACTGACTGTAATGCTAATAATTATTAGGTTTAGTAGGGAGAAGTGGGGCAGTAGGAGATGATGGTCCTCCAGGGAGTGCAGGTTCTGATGGACCTCCTGGTCAAAAATGCAATGCTAATGGAAGAGATACCAGAGCCAGTAAGAAAATGTACTGTATAGTCTTGCTGGTTGTTAGCATCATCCTAATGAAATGTGAGCTTTATTATTATATTATTACCAGTAGAGTAGCAATATGGTGGCTGCTAGTACACTACAATGGAACAGCGTTGTAAATGGGCCAGGTTATCCGGATTATCCGGGTCATTTAAGTCACATTTTGTCTGGGTTAAGTGGGTCTTATCCACTTCACTGAATATCTGGGTCTGACCCGGATGAGATCACATGTGACTATAAGTTAACAAGCTCTATTGTATTGATGGAAATTCAGTTATAAACACTCAAGAAACTTACGTGGAGCCACACCCACCATTCAGGAATATGCTTTGTTATCTGTGCAGAGTATACGTATGTAGAACTACTCCTACTTATCAGAATTGTACCACCTGCGCTCTGTGGGCATGCATGCATCACCAGACCCGTGTTGCTACTTGAAATGTTGATAACTAACTTCTGGAAATTCTGTAGCTGCATGTAAACTTACATGGAACCACCCCACTTGATAATATGTATGTGGAGCCACACCCACTTGATAATACGTAGCTACTCACTTCTTGCAGACAATTTTTTATAGTTTAAAGAAATGTAGGGCTGACTAGTAGAACTAGTGGCTAGCTCCTGGGGTACGACTCTATGTTAATTAAACCGGTTCACATGCGGGTCCCATCCGGATTACTATTTTGAGTCAGTGGGTCAAATGGGTCGGCAGTACTGACCCACTTACAATGCTGCAATGGAAATGTGTTAAGTTATAATGATGACAATTGAAAATGCTGAAAGATCATAATCGATGATCTCAGTCCACATTTTGTAATTCTGACCTCACCTTACAGCTGACTACAGATGCCCTACTGGAAGAAAAGGTGAAAAAGGAAGGAGGGGAGCTCGAGGACTTCAAGGTTACCCTGGACCACAGGGATCTAAAGGACTACGAGGTGTTCCTGGAATACCTGGTAAAAGTGGTCCAAAGGGATACAAAGGATTGGCAGGTCATCCAGGCAGAAGAGGCCCTACAGGTGAAATCGGTGTACAAGGACCCCCTGGACCACCTGGATTACCAGGAACTCCTGGAAACAGAGACTTGTGTCCTGAATTTGATGGAATTGACTTGTCCCTGGTAAGCCCACATTTAATTTGTTGCATATCAGTATGAAATGTACACTACATATATATTTTTCATAATACCATATGTGTAGGCCTGCATCAAATATGCAGCTAGAGTGCTATGCCAGCATAATGCTAGCATATTAGTTGGATATTTCAAAATATGGAGCTTAATTCCTTCAAACTAGGTTGATATTGATTCTCTAATAGAGCTGTCAGTGGGAATTGTAAAAACTGCAATAGAGCTCTTAACTATGTACATAGTTCCTAGGATCAATACTCTCTAATAGAACAGTCACTTTGTAGTGAAATACTCTAATAGAGCATTCACTGATTAAAATGTTCCAAGAAACTTTTGCTAACCTAGGAGCATAATGCAAACATAATGAGAACACTGAAAGAGCATAATAGGTGTAAGTTTTGGGAAATTCCTGAAAGCATTTTGAGCAAAATTTGACTCAGGCCTAATTATAAATTTTATATAATAATTAAGTGCCACTATAACTAATATATACGTCTACAGTTGCAAGCTAATCCAAAAGAATATGAAGCTATCCAACGACTGGTTTATAGGAGGGAAAAAGGATATGCTTGCACTTTAACAGACGCCAGTCAACCGCTACTTCAGCAGCTGGCATTTGATATTTGCTACAACTAGCTATATATAGTACACTGCAAAACACAGGAACCTCATATTTGTACATAAGTGCTGTATACGTATCTTTGCAACTCAATTATTTCATACACACCTTCGTTTCTGTAGATGTAATTTCAGTGTTAGAAATATTATTATAAAGAATGTGTACTTGGGAGATGCACACTGTACGTGGATTTCATAGCCCGAGGCTCCTATATTTGGCATGGCAGGCCCATGTTTTATAAAGGGTTTGGAGAATGTACACACTGTTGTATAACCTGTTCAAGATGTATTATAGTACAACCAAGATGTACAATGTCCTTTTCATTTTCCATACAACCAGTCTAATTTTAATAATTATAATGTACAGCCTTAGTTTAACGATAAATACACATACATTACAATACGTAAATTACACTTAGTTATATGAGTTAACATTGTTTGCTATAATATTATTTATGATGTTAGAAATGATTTCAACTGCTGTTTAAATATGCATAATTATAGTGATGGTTGTTGGATAAGTTACTGAGGTAGCGAGTTTTATAGCCTTGAAAAGAAAGAAATTGCTGTGTTGGGTTGTTAGAGTATGATGTGATGGAATCTTTGATTGTGGCCTCTGGTGAATGCGTTAACAGGCTAGGAATAGGTCAGTAGAATGTGGGACTTTGATTAGGGAAGGTACAAACACTGGAATGGACTATGTACTGGACTGGTGTTTTTTGGTTTTTAATTTCATTTTTAATGTACATTCCAGGGTACAGGGTTGTGTTTGCTGCTGTATTTGAAAAAATGTATCCCTCAGAAATGCCTATACTTGGTACTTTCTCCACCAAAGCATCCTGTTCAATGCAGACTCTATAGCATGCCTATAGTTTCAAAGCTGAATATGTATATATGTTGATAGTAAATGTTTTATTTCCTGTTTGATCCCATAACTGTAAGCAGTATAATATAGAGAGATATTCTGGATCTACCGTTTCATGGAACTAGATGTTGAAATGACATAATTATACATGTCCACTACTGTAATTACACCTGTACAAGTATAGCTGCTACATAGTTATAATCATATCAGACAAGTAGTGAATTGTAATACTATGTACGACATTGTGTGTTGTACCACTACCTTCTTTGTGGGTAAATGAAAACAGTGAAATGGAAACCGGAAATGGACAGTGGAAACGAAAGACGGAAATGGTCAAATTGTCACATGAATGTACCCTTGAGTAAAACCCTTGTTTAGTGACTACCTCTTAAAGACCACCTTCTTACAAAGACCACCTCCGTACAAATACCATGTTGTAATTAGATCTTAGAGATGGCTAAGGCATACTTAACGATCTTAAAAATAAATCCACTTCATAGTCAGCTTTTATAAAGACCACCCCCAAGTTCCAAATATCAATATTTCATGACTTTATCAAAGCCGTTACGCTAGGTCAGCAAAAAAGGCTAGGCTCTTAAGATCATCATCTCTTTGTGAGACCTATAGCTTAGATGCAGTAAATTAATAGTGTACATTTCACTATTGCTATAATTATGGCACATTCTGGTACAAACTAAGTGATAATGATGCAGATAGCCAGATAACTTGAATGAAATGTGGACCAAAATATGGGAGATGACACTGATCCCTTTATATGAGTCATGAAACACATGCTTGGAGTTTATCAAATATTACAGGGGTCTTGGTAAAGAGGTGATCTCTATCAAAGGTGATCATGAAGTGGTCTATTCAATTAGATCATTAAGTGTGCCTTGGCTATAATTCAGAACCTAATTAAAACGTGGTCATTGTACAGAGGTGGTCTTTGTAAAAAGGTAGTTTTTTAGAGGTGACCACTAATTGAGGTTTTAACTCTATATACACCGATCTGCTTTCCATTTTCTGTTTCCAGTTTCCATTCCACTGTTTCCAATTGCCCCTTCTTTATGTAGAAATTAGCTTAATATCATCATACATGTGCATAACTCTTACAGGGGCGTAGGCAGAATTTCCAAAAGGGGGGTTCTGCCCTAAGTATAGAATCTCCACAGCCATGTGCTACAACTTACTAGAATCTGGCCTTCTAGATTCTGCATGGATTCTTTTCGAAAAAAAACTTTAGAATGCCACCTGAGGTAGCACTTTTACGCTTCATTTATTTCGTAGGTGTGCACATGTAAACACGTGTACACGTGTAAACATGTGTATTCTTATAAATTCATTCGCAATAGCGAGTAGAGGTACTTGAATTCCTCTGCCTGAAGACCTGTAGCTACCCATTTCAGTGGATTTGTGTAAGTTAATTCAGTTCTAGTTAACCAGTATCACGATTTAAAAAACTTAACTCTGAAAAGGGGGTTCATCCGAACCCTTTGAACCCCCCCTGGCTACGCCCCTGTCTTATCTGCAAAATAGACTGATTTGGTAGAGAAGACAACAAGGCAGCATTTCTATAGCATGAAATGATTTCAATAGGGAATTAACTTATATCATCCATACCATAGCTAATGCAATAATCTTGGGACATGTCACACTCATACAGTATGTGTATTGGGCCAGCAGTTATGATTATACAAGTGTGTTAAAGAAAGTATAACAGCCAATGTACCTAACAAAGGTGTTGAAAAATACAATCCAAAAAACACTAGTCCAGTAGTCCATTCCAGTAGCCCAGTCCAATGGTCCAGTCCAGTATTTGTACCTTTCCCTTTGATCAAGTTGGTTGTTAACAATCTTATAGATGATACTACACTTTTCTTCAAAGCTCAAGACTAGGGATGTTAAAATCCTAAATCAATACCGCATCACAGTACTGTACACTCTGACTGTTATAAAATAAATGTTTAAGACATAGTATGTAGCAGAGACACAGCTCTTCTTATTTTTTAAATTATAGTGCTGAAACATTGTATAAGCTGAAAGGTTCAGATGGCTTGAACATTTGGGAAGTGCATCTATCTATGCTTCTTAACTACAAGAGAATATAATGTAATGGCCGTACTAAAATTAAGGGTGATGACTTTTGGATAAAAGGCACTTCCTAATTATAACAACTATACATATATTCTTTATACAGTATAGTAGAAATTGAAACCACATGTTTTAAAAGTGGAGCATTGTGATTGTCAATAGCTTTGTACATTCTATACCTTCACTTTGTGTACATGTTCAATTTTGTCAAAAACAACTAATATTGTATGTACATTGGACTAGATAAGCTGCTAATTTAATCCCCAATGAAGACTTGCAGATGACACTTACACAATAACATACAGTAGATGACAATGATCCTGGATTATTGACATGGTGATGATGGCTGACATGACATTCACAAAATTATTATTGTTTCATCAGATGGCCACTTACTCTATCACACGTACACTACACACATATGCATACTTTGTACATAGTGCTCTACCTCTACTGCCTGTTGCTAGCGACTAAACAGCTTAATTAGTACCTTCTCCTAATAGTCTCCCTTAGACCCTCACTAATAATTAATTATCGGGAACTGAGGTAGCTAAGAGTTTCACACAACCTCACACAAGCCTGAAGAAACAGTTAGATTAGAAAACTCTTTTATACAGTATTTAATAATTACAGCTACTGTATAATTATGCATCTGTGAAAGTCTGCATGTTTACTAATAAAATAAACAAATACATAATAAAATGGAAAAAAACTAATTTATTGTAAATAAAGATACAGAGGCCACTTAGCTAGTTACCCAAAATTTATTTCCTATAACAATCAATTGCAAGGATTTTAATATCTATCTTCTCAGATGTTAGTATACCTATATATGTAATGACGAAGAATGCTGCATTTATGTAGTTAGCTATCATACAGTACGATAGTAACTGTATAGTAGGGACCACAAAGCAGTAGGCGTGGCCCACGAAATAAAATCGCCCAAAAACCAGCCTCAATTTTCCCTGACGACGATGAGGCAATATTGGTGAGGTAAAACTAAGCCCAAACAAGCTTTCAGATCGACCCGAAATGCTTTCAACAAGTTGCTACGAAATTTTAATTTTTTATATTCGACGGAATTTTCTAGTGACTGACTGACTAACTGATGCCTTCAGACAAGCGCAACTCGATAACGGCTAAAGCAACTGGTTTTTTATTTTTTATTATTATTATTATTATTATTCCCGCCTACTACCCTCAGCCAAAAGGCATGTGTGCTGGACGCAACTGAAACAACAATAATGGGGACAATTAAAAGTACTTACAAGGCCCAGTTCCGGGGAAGCATCACATGGTCTGTAAGAGATGGAACGGCTTCCCCGGATGCACATAGCAAGGGGTAGTCACTTCCATACCGCCAGTTGCGAGGCCAGTTGATACACTTGCGACCGGGATCAAGAATTTTGATCGTCGAAATTTCGTCTTGATCGCTTGATTACACTTGTAAAATGCATTCTTCATGGTGAGTGTCCTCCTTTGTGTCCCATTCATCTTTGCTGACAGGGAAAGCGTCGATTTGGCGCGAGCACGTGATGGCTTCCCTTCAAAACGGAAATCGTCCGTATTTTTATTGTGGCTATAACCTAGGGATGCGCCGATTTTGCCGGCAAATTTTTTGGAAAAATACGTTGGTAAAAGCAAAGAGCAAAATGCTGGAAAAATAGGTGGAAAATTGGAAAAATGGGCACCAAGGAATGGCAGCTTAGCACATTTTGTATGAAAAAGATCGAGATACTCTAATAGAACAGTCACGCATGGTATTAGCATAATTAGGATAACATGAGCTCATAGGAAATGGTGACAAAAGATCGAGATACTCTAATAGAGCAGTCACTATGTACAAAATATTCTAATAGAGCAGTCACACATGCTTGCAAGCTTGAGATACTGCAATTAATTTTTACTGATGCTCAGCAAAATAGAAAAAACCCGAGCAAAATATTGAGCAAAATAGGTGAAAAATAAAAGAATTGCTGGAAAGAAAAATAGGTGGGAAAAAAAAGCAAAATAGGCTCATCCCTACTATAACCAGGCTATTTTGATTGTAAAGGCGCTTTTCAAGCAGCTCTTGATTCGTACTGCTGTGTAACGAGTTAAACATAGCAGACGGCGAAGCGTAATGGATACTTCACCTTTCAGACGATAGTTAATAAAATTGGGGCGCGGCACCATTTCTTTTGGTATGCGTAGATTGTAGAGGTTTTCCGGAAAAGTTCTTGATTCGTATTGCTGTGTAACGAGTTGAACATAGCTGACAACGAAGCGTAATGGATACTTCACTTTTCAGACGATATCGGATATAGCTGGGGCGCGCGGCGCCGTTTCAGACGCGGTATGCGTGGGTTCACCAGTCATAATAAAATTATTTACAAAAAAAGTAAACGAAAAAATTTGGAATTTTCAACTAGAGTAGGGACCATAGCACATCGATAAAAGTAAACAAGTTGGAGTATTAAATCACAGTAAAACAATAATTAGAAGTGTTATATCCCTACTGTGCATTTCCGCTATGGTATCTTGAGCACAGTAGGGATATATAACACTTCTTATTGCTTACTGTGATTTAATATCAACTTGTTTCAGTATTTTTTTTACCGATGTGCTATGGTCCCTACTCTATTTCAAAATTCCTAATTTTTTGTTTACTTTACAGTGTTAATTACCAAGTGAACACGTACACATGGTTTTTGGTCTAAAGAAATAGCCCTTGTATTTGAATCCATGGACACATCATTATCAAGCATTAAGATTCAATCAACTTTTCAAACATACAGTGCTTAAAATCTTTAAAACAGTTTGTGGCAGGACTATTAATTCTTGTTGGCCTTAACAAAAATTTATCAATTTGGTTCCACTTGAGGCACTTTGAAACAATAAAGTCACTCACTAAGGTTCCTATGGATGAAGTTGGCACAGAGAAAGCTGGCTACCTGGCAAACTCCTGTAAGCGTTTGAGCATGGCTGCAGGTTCAATTGAGGCTACACAAATGGAGTCATTGATTTTTTGCTCTTGTCATTGACTTTTCAAACATACAGTACTTTAACACCTTCAGCACTTATGCTGTAATGCCTAATTATTAAATAAATAAATGATCAACAAAAAAAATATTGTGTGTATCAATGCCCCATCATCACCTCCATGAGCTAACACATGTATGTAGTGCATATATGCAGTATGTATATAAACTGACAACAGCTTATATCTTGAGACATTGATGTGCTATCCTGCATGTGAGAAGACCAAGCTTGTGAATACAGGGAGTCAGAAACATGTAAATAACATGTACATCACAACTGGGAATACAGAGTGTTATGTAAATTAAAATTTGAATGGCAATAATTTCAAGCAAAAAACAGCTCTAGCTATTAGTTCAATCTGACCTGTGTGCTATGCCAAACTACTACATAGCTACCTATGTAATAACTGTGAGTTAAGTAAGTAGCCGGAGCGCACTTTAAAAAAGGCACTCTGGCTACTTAGGGGTTTGTGGTCAGAGTGCCAGTTAGGGGTTTGTGGTCATGTATGAGGTTAACAGTTTCTTTGCTTCTTTGAAAGCAGTTTGTTGTGGCATTCCCCACTGCCAAGTTGTGTTCTTGTGTAGAAGACTGTAAAGTGGAGCTAAAACAGAAGACAAATTGGGTAAAAATTTGCTGTAATAGTTTAACATTCCTAGGAAGGACTTCAGCTGGGAAACATTCTGCGAGGCAGGAGCTTCAACAATAGCTCTGACTTTTTCCTTTGTAGGATGTAGACCAGTTTGGGAGATTTTGTGTCCCAAGTATTCCACCTGAGGAAGTAAAAACGCACACTTATCCTTCCTTAAATGCATACCTGCTTGCTCCAGGCGAGTCAAAACTTCGTGTAAATTGTTCAAATGTTCTGTTTCAGTGGCTCCCGTTATTAAAATATCATCCAAAAACATGCAGACCTTTGGTATACCTTGAAGTAAGTTTTCCATTGTCCTTTGGAAAATAGAAGGAGCTGAGGCTACTCCAAAAGGAAGTCTGGTGTACTGGTAGAGCCCTTTCTGTGTGTTTATGGTCACATACTTCCTTGAATCTTCATCCAAGGGTAGTTGTAGGTAGGCCTGAGCCAGATCGAGCTTTGAAAAGTATTTCCCACCAGACAATGATGTGAACAAATCATCTATACGTGGTAGTGGATAAGTGTCAAGTTTGGCAACTGAATTCACTGTCAATTTGTAGTCACCACAAATACGGACACTACCATCTGGCTTCAGAACTGGCACAATTGGGGCTGCCCAGTCAGAAAATTGTACTGGCTCAATGATGCCTTGTTTATGGAGGCGTTCCAGTTCCACCTCAACCTTCTCTCTCATGGCATAGGGTACTGATTGTGGTCTGTAGAATTTGGGTCTAGCCTGTGGATCAACATGAAGTTTAGCAGTGACCCCTCTCACCATTCCCAATGTTGAACTGAACACAGTCTTGTGCTTATCCAGAAGGTCTTGTAAGGTAATGGTTGGTTGCTGAGTGTGGTACAATTCTGCCCAGTTCAAGCGGATCTTACTCAACCAATCACAGCCCAAAAGACTAGGGCCATCTCCTGCAACCACTAGTAGCTGCAGGTTGTGATTCTGCTCCTGAAAAGATACATCAATATTAGCAACACCCAGTACCTCAATGTTTTCCCCAGTGTAAGTTCTGAGTTTGTTGTTGGTGGACTGAAGGGGTGGGGCTGCTTGAGCTTCCCATAATTTGTCGAAAGTGCTCTTGCCTATTAGAGTTAATGAGGTTCCTGTGTCTACTTCCATCGGTAGCTCGGCCCCATTAATCTGCACTGTAACATGCAACATACGGTTTAGAAGGAGAGCTAGAAACATTAAATAAAGTGTATGCGGAAGCGTCAGTGTCATTCTCCGCTGTCTCTGTAGCTACCACTGAATGGGTTTTCTGGGAATAAACTCTTTTAGTTTTCTTCCTTTGGTGTGGATGTCTGCCTGTGTCTGCCTTCTTGCTGCGGCAAACGCGTGCTAAGTGTCCTTTCTTTTTACACAAATGGCACTCAGTATCTCTGAACTGGCACTCTGTTGCAAGATGTGGTCCTCCGCATCGGTTGCACTCTACCACTCGTGTGCGTGACACATTACCAATAGATTGGGGTGGGGCATTGGAGCGAGCTTTGGAGTGAGTTTTTACTGGTGGTCGAACAGCATTCACTGCAGGGAGCTGAGTCTTTTGCAAGTCCTTTGCATTGCGATCTGCCGACTCCATGGCAATTGAAATCTCCACTGCTTTGTCCATGGTCAAGTTGGGCTCTGCAAGTAATCGTCGTTGTATGCGGCCATTCTCTATGCCACACACCAATCTGTCACGTAGCATGTCATTTAAAGCACCTCCAAACTCACAATATCTGGTTAGATGTCGCAGTTCTGCTATGAAATTTGCAACTGACTCGCCCTGTTGGCGATTACGGGAGTTGAACCGGAAGCGTTCCACTATCACAGAAGGTGTTGGATTATGGTGATCCTGTACCAGTTTGACTAGCTGAGTATATGATTTGTCTGCAGGATTCTCTGGAGTTGAAAGATTTTTGATGAGACGGTAAGTAGCTACTCCACAAGCACTTAGAAGTACAGCCTTCTGTTTGCCTTCTGCTACATCATTTGCTGCGAAGTACTGCTATAGTCTCTCAACATAAGAGGTCCAATCCTCTTGAGTAGAATTGAATTCCCCAATAGTTCCATGAATCCCTGCTACTGTAGCTGTCATAGCCAGTTAATCCTCGTCGCCACTGTAATAACTGTGACTAGTTAAGTAAGTATAGCCGGAGCGCACACGTTCAAGACTTCACAGTTAAACTCAATATCATAGTAAAGTACAGAATGAATTGGTACAAACATACAGGGTTATTTAAAAAAGTTACGAGGTAAAGAGGGGAGGGAAGTGTGTTGGGACCATAATTATTTTTAGCATATATTAATGATATTACCACCAATTTATCATCTTCCTGTCGTTTATTCGCTGATGACTGTATTTTGTACAGAAAGATTGATACAGCGGATGATGCTAAAATACTTCAAGAAGACTTGAGAAAACTGGAAATATGGGAAGAGACCTGGGGGATGAAATTCAATATAGAGAAATGCATGATGTTAACAATCACATTAAAACATAATCCTTACATTATGGGATACACCCTCCATGGCAAAAAACTGAATCCTGTTGTAAATGCTAAATACTTGGGTATCAATTTTGATAGCAAGCTTACATTCAACCATCATGTGGACACTGTTTGCCAAAAAGCTAATAACACTTTAGCATTCTTACGAAGAAATCTGAAACACTGTAACCAAAGAGTGTTTCAGATGCCTACAAGATAAATTATTTGTTCTACCAATTTTAAACTATGCTGCAACAGTTTGGTCCCCACACATGCAATACTACATCAATAAACTAGAAGCTATTCAGAAGCGTGCTGCTCGTTTTATTGTGTCAAATTACCACAGATTAAGTAGTATAGCACATATCCTAAATTCACTAAAGTTAAAATCCATAGTGTACCACCATACAAGGCTTCGTCTCTTGATGTTCTACAAGATTGTCAATCACCTAGTAGAGCTTCCTATCCCCAGTTATATTGTACATTCTACAAGATGTTTACGAGGAAACCAGGATAAATTCATCAAACCATCTGCTACTGTTGATGCATACAAATTTAGTTTTTACCCAAGATCAATTACCCTATGGAATCAACTACCAATCAATGATATTTTTTCCCTAAATGATTTTGATAGTATTCTTCAATCAACACTGACACATTCAATGAAAAACAGTAATTAATAATCTAAAGACATTGTTTTTATACTCAAATTTGTGAGTTTTACAATCATAAATATATATATATAAAGTACAAAGTGCAAAACTAACAAAGAACATTTATTAACTACAACACTTTAACAATACTGAGACAGATGGTTAACCTATGGGAGACTAATACATGAATAGGTGAATAGATATACAACAGCCAAAATAAACAAGTCAATGCAATTATAGTATGAAATCACTACAACCTATTATAAATTTATTGCATGAGTCCCAGTGTATTTTTAAATTCAATTTTTGACATCTTCTCCATTGCCACTGATGATTTGCTTATCATTGTCATTGCTGCATTGAAGTGTCTGGTTGTCAGGTTGTGCTTTAGCTGACTTCATCTCGTTAGAAGGAGCTGCAGGCTTTTGATCAAAAACTGCAACACATAATTGAAGATGGAATGCCAGTGTTGACAAAGTATGAAAAAGGATAAAAAATGTAGAAATCCCTCCAAAAACCTTCTCTCCAACAGTGTCAGTCTGTATAGCCGTGCTTATTGCCAAAAGTACTGCTGATGCAATGTTCATCGAAGTTATAGTTAAAAGAAATATTGAAACATAAATTACATGAAATACAGTGTACTTCAAACATCTTTTCGAGCCAATGACAGCGCAGTGTGGTATGCACATTGGCAACTCCAGGATCAGTGCTGCACCCTGAACAATCACAGAAATTAAACCGGTACCAGTTAGTTCACCAACTGCTACAGCAAAGGGGATAGTGAGCCCAAGTGAAAGCAATGCACTACCAACGTGAAGTAGCACTCCACGTCCTAGTAGAACTATTACATCCATCACGAATTCGATCAACCTATCGCACTGGAAATGCACCATAGTGCTTAGTAGCTAGACGGCTATTCCTTAAAAACAGCACACTCCTTGTAAACATGTACTGGCTTAATAACAACGCCACCACTCAGCTGAGTCAGGTAATGTTTTGAACTCGCTTTATTTCGAAAGCATTGCCTCGTCACGTGATAGCTGCCCTCACAAACGCCTCAAACTAAGGCCACTACAATGAGATAACTTGTTTCTCATCAACTTCTCATAGAGTAACACATGCGGGCGGGCGGGTTATCTCATTATTGCACAAGCCATAGCTATAAAATTGCAGGATGTATATATTTGTACAAAACCAGTATAATAATCCTTTATTTTAGGTTATTGGCTGGGTGCACACCAAGCACTGGTGCACGCTAAGGGTAAAACTCCGACTGAGTTCACATAAACTTCAACTTCAGTAACAAAGCTTTCAAGTCCTTTACGAGACTTCCACCAGTCTTGGGGTCATGTATCATACCCCAGTACAGCAGCGGTGTTAGCACGTGTAGGCTAGTCAGTTTTATTAGGGGGAGGGGCTGTGCAAGCTTGTGGCAGAAGTAGCAACACTAAAGCTACTATGACTCTTCAGTAAGATATTATGGCCCTCCTCCACATAGGGCATGCAGGTCACAGTACCCAATGCTAGTGTATATACACTGTAGCACTCACTGTTGATGCCTTGGTGGTTGTTGATGCTCCAGAAAGCACTCTAATCAACACAGAAGTAAAAAAAAAAGCCTCAAAAATAGTGTCTGTATCTCAATGGGATTGCAGTTTTCCATAGAAATAGTGCTTTTCTACGTGATAATTAAACCCACTAACACTACACTCAAAAAAAAGCCATGCTGCAATCTCGTGCAATAATGAGTTTGCATGGGAAAATTTTGGTGCGGGCGGTTGATGAGAAACAAGTTATCTCATTGTAGTGGCCTAACCAAAAGGTTACCTTCAAACAGTGTTTAACAGGCAAACCTCCTGCATTTATAGTGTTAGGGTCAGCTTTAGTTTGTGTTCTTCACCGGGTAGCGATCGAACTACTTTGTGCTCGGCTTTGTGTGTGTGTGTGTGTGTGTGTGTGTGTGTGTGTGTGTGTGTGTGTGTGTGTGTGTGTGTGTGTGTGTGTGTGTGTGTGTGTGTGTGTGTGTGTGTGTGTGTGTGTGTGTGTGTGTGTGTGTGTGTGTGTGTGTGTGTGTGTGTGTGTGTGTGTGTGTGTGTGTGTGTGTGTGTGTGTGTGTGTGTGTGTGTGTGTGTGTGTGTGTGTGTGTGTGTGTGTGTGTGTGTGTGTGTGTGTGTGTGTGTGTGTGTGTGTGTGTGTGTGTGTGTGTGTGTGTGTGTGTGTGTGTGTGTGTGTGTGTGTGTGTGTGTGTGTGTGTGTGTGTGTGTGTGTGTGTGTGTGTGTGTGTGTGTGTGTGTGTGTGTGTGTGTGTGTGTGTGTGTGTGTGTGTGTGTGTGTGTGTGTGTGTGTGTGTGTGTGTGTGTGTGTGTGTGTGTGTGTGTGTGTGTGTGTGTGTGTGTGTGTGTGTGTGTGTGTGTGTGTGTGTGTGTGTGTGTGTGTGTGTGTGTGTGTGTGTGTGTGTGTGTGTGTGTGTGTGTGTGTGTGTGTGTGTGTGTGTGTGTGTGTGTGTGTGTGTATGTGCGTGTGTGTGTATGTGCAGTGGCGGATCTAGAAATTTTCAGAGGGAGTTTTCCACTCAACTTCAGCCTAGCTGTAAGTCGAAGACCAAAAAAAAAAAGGTCACAACCTGCTCTTCAACGCTGTAATTGTGATTTCAAAGGAAAAAGTGAAAGTTTCGCCAGTAGAAAGTCCTACTATAACACACTACGTATACTCTTGGTATAACTCATGGTGATTTTATCACCCACACGACAAGTCGTTAATGAGTTTGGGCGCGCGCTATTCTCAGAGGGGGTTTCAGCTGAAACCATTGCAACCCCCCTGTATCCGCCACTGATGTGTGTGTGTGTGTGTGTGTGTGTGTGTGTGTTGTGTGTGTGTGTGTGTGTGTGTGTGTGTGTGTGTGTGTGTGTGTGTGTGTGTGTGTGTTGTGTGTGAGGAGGGGAGGGTCTGGTGTACCTACGTTAAGAATTCTGTGTAACATTGATTGCTGCTGATTGGTGAAGCCCTCTAAAAGCACAAGATTTTTTGGGCATTGACCCGGTTCCACTCTGGAACTTGGTAATAATTAAATTTAGCTATCTAACAGTAATATTTCATAGCAAATAGCTAAATACTCTCCAGCAATGTATCACTGTTAAATTGATTTACCATTTAGGAATGCAACTGAAGTCTTTATAAGTAGCTAACTGCATGTACAGCTTTGAAACCACCGAAATGACAGAAGAAAAACCATCATTAATGATGAAAATATGTACATTACAACAAAACATAAACAACAACAAAAAAGGTAAGCATGCGATTCCATATGAAGATGCTGGGGTAGTAGTGTTAAGTGGTTCTGCCATGAAGAAAGGTGTTGAAATGAGTGTTTTGTCACCAGTAATGTTTGAAATGAGTAGCTACTTACTTGATTAACAAAATGATTTTGATGCACTGGATTAGACTTGGCAGCAGCTCATCAAGTAAATTGTGACCTGGCCTGTTAAACAGGGAATGTGGGCACATAAATTTACCTACTTTTTTAACTTTCATCACCCATAACTTTTAATGCCACTGTACTATGGTCACAAATACTTAAAACATTTTTATTGACTTTATGCTAAAAGTTGCAAACAAATAATATTCTATTCCGTCCCTGAGATACGACCTGTTATGTGACAGGGTGTAGTTTGTGTCCACATGCCCTGTTTTCGCAGCAGCCTAGTCACATATTTAGGCTCTTTGGGTTCCAGGAGCCCTTTGAACCCCCTGAATCCACCCCTGGATTCAAAAGCATAGCATGATCCATATAGCTGTATACCTGGTTCTCTAGTGATGAATGGTGTGCATGCATGCAAGTTTAGGGCTTTGCCAATCAGCTGCAATCAACATTTATCCTGGAATGTTACACACAGAGTAAGCCAGGCAGACCCTTTTTCCAGCCCCTACTCTACACAACAGAAAAGAAAAAAAAGCGGTCTGGCTAGCTACCCATCATACGGCTATGCACTGGCTATATGGTTCCTTCTCTGAAGACAAATACCACTAGTGGATACAGGGAGTTACAATAATTTTGATTTTTAAGTTAATAATACTAATGAAGTGGAATTTAGCTGGTCAGCAGTCACAGTGTACAAGTAGCCAGTTGTTTGATACTTAAACACTAGGACTCATTTGTCCAGTTAAGAAACACGGTTGTATAGCATTAGGAAGAGTGAACCTGGATTGAATAGCTAGTGCCACGAGAGTTAGGAACAGCGACCTTAGGATTCATTTGATCAAAATACTCCAAAAAATTACTTCCATACGTACTTTTGTTAAAAATAATATACTTAGGTAGCAGACAACAGTTTAAGAACCAAAATTGGGAGGCTAGATTCAAAATTTGTAGAATTCCCATGCTGTAGGTCTAAAATACTAAACTGGGTCTTAAAGTCAGTACTTCTAACTGGAAATAGTGATTTTTATGTACCACAAATGCAACTGATGATCATGATGGAAAGCTATAGGCACAGATCAATGAAAACCAAGATTTTGCAATATATGAAGCCATAGGAATTAGTAACATGCCCCCTAGCTATATGTGGATAGCTGAAATCTAGATAACTCACTTGGTTCAAAATTCAATCTCACTTGGGTCAAAATTCAATCTTCTCAGTTGTAGCTAGCTGATTACTAACTTTTAAAGATGCTGACTGCATGGGTGCACCAATGATGCTTGATGCAGTACATATAAAAAACAGTGGGAATGAGAAACTAATAGCTGTGTACGCCTATGTGGCCCAATAAGCTTTACACTGCCAAATAAGCTGATTCACTAATCACTACCACATAATGAACTGTTTCATCCACAAACATAAAACAGTGTGGTAGTACTCAGCTGCTTAGTAGGGTTTACCCCCTAAAATGATGGGTGCTGCTGCATTAGTGCCAGCTGCTATTAAAAACCATCATAAGAACATCATAATAATACACAATGAAAATGAGTTATTTTTATTCATTTAAATAACGGCTACAGACATGAATTCACTGAAAAAATGTAGCTATGGTTCCAATACAAAAATGTATGGAGCATGGTAGATCGTAATCAACAGTGAAACTGTCACCACAGCAATGTTGGGTGGCATTGTATAGAGCAGTTCAAGTGCTATATTTTCTTATATGTAGATACCACCAAGGTTTTTGATGGCTTTAAATCATATTTCCATAGATCAAAGTATAGTTTTGGGTTTACAAGACTGCATGAATTATTTTCCATTAATTTTTGTACAGATTTTAAACACACAGTTATATTTACAATTAGCTATACAATTATTTCAACTTCTGCTAGCTGCATACTAGACTAAGTTTTGCTGCCTTGGATATTTACACTTGTGCTATGATGCATGGTCCAGGGATTGTACAGTACACTGTCAGGAATGTAGCATGCATATTGAATATAGTTAGATATCTTGATCTGAATTACTATGATAAATACTATAGTTCTAATACAACAATCTTCAACATTTAATGACCAATTCCCAAGACAGCTGTACTGCGCAATTACTTAAGTATCGAGACAGTAAGCAAAATTCTTTAAAATCACTGCATGGGCACGCACAGGAATTTTGAAAAGGGTTTCCTTTGCAGTTAAATGACTGTTCTATTAGAGTGTTTGATACCACCTGACTGCTTTATTAGAGTATCTTGATCTTTCTTACTGCAAATGATAGTTGATACTGTGATGTGAAAAACTATTAATTAACTAACATAATGTATCCCACTCCATGATGGATCCCTGATTTTGGAAGCTAGTAGTTAATATTTCAAGTAGTTACATATAATCCAAAGGGATACTCCTGGAAACCCTTTACAGACTTTAATGCTAATTTTAATATTACCAGAACACTCCGCAATTAATCCCTGAACTATATTATGCTGTGCTACACATAATGTAAATTCTTATGTTAATGAGGATCATCACCTCTCACAGGTTTGATCTCGTATATAAACAAGACAAAAGTAGATACCATCAAATTCTAGCAGAATTAGATCTGCTGAACTCTTCAACCTTCTATGAAACCTTTGAAATTAGTGTACTAGGACATTACCAATAATTTTCTGTCAACAACACTTTGAATGTTCTTCATTTTATTGCTCAAGATTTACCAATATCAAAAGCATCAGTGAGACAGATTTTAGATAGTGCCTCAAAGATTTGCATTACAGCATCTCAAAATTTATGGCACGAGACTGCAGGGAGTGGCTCTGCCCTACTTAAACTCTGGATCTTGTAACTTATAATTAGAGATAACTGTAGCATTATATATTTGTACTTTCACCCTTGCCATGCCCACACTGGTTTCTTTTTGTTTTTGAGCCAGTCTTTGTGGTCGCATGTGACTGAGGTTTTTCATGCATGTACTTAAGAGTAAATAATGGAAGAGAGAGTATCTAACTGCCACATAGACCATCAAAAATGAGCGCGTAGAGTTAATCGGATTTGTTAGTAAAATCTCGCAAATTATGGAAGTATTGATTAGAGGCTTATCAACACGTCTGGTACAGAAGACAGCCGCGCCTCTTCCATTATTTACTCTTGACTTAATGTATTATACTCTCTCATTTTAACAATGATGGTTTTCAATCAGGGGATGGCCATCACATTGACAATGTATGGTGATTCTATTTCTGTACAGATTGATGAGCTTAATAATATACCTGCTCAGCAAGTTGTTAATTGTGCATATACAACTCCAAGAATGAAAAGGCAATAAAAGTTGACATGTGCAGGTCCACTTACACATTCTACATTAATTAATTCAGTGTAACAATAAGCAATTGCCCAAATGTATTTGCCTTTTGCCATAAAAAAAGAAGACGAGTCCAGTCCATCAGTGATTGCATATGTGATTAGTCTCATGACCCTAGATCTTTTTCTCCCCGACAATGCTTATTCATTAGATTTCCTTTTGGAGGAGCATTTATAATCCATTTCTAATGGCAGTATTAATTGTATATGCATATATACTTGCTTGATGTTGCATTTTCTCTTTTGGTTAACCAGCTGTGCTGACCGTGCATGCTCAGTAACAATAAAAGCTAAGCTATTATTGAAAACACTGATATTTGAAGAAGGTGTCACTCCAATACCATTATACTCCAACAACCCCTACTAGTCACCTTGACTTCCACATCTGAGAGTCTGCAGCCTGCAGGCATTGCCTATATATAGACCTGCATTAAATATGTAAGCATATAAAAAGCATAATAGGCTGGTCCAGGAGTGCTATGCCAGCATAATGCTAAGCGCATATTAGATGGGTATTTCAAACTATGGAGTTTAATTCCATGAAAATAGATTAATACTCCCTAATAGAGCAGTCAGTGGAAACTGCAAAGTAGTTCCTTATAGATCGATACTCCATAATTAAATAAAATTGTGTCACTTTGTAGTGAAATACTCTAATAGAGCATTCACTGATTAAAATGTTCCAAGATTTTTAACGTAGGAGCATAATGGGAACATTGAGAAGCATATTAGGTGAAAATTATGGGAAATTCCTGAAAGTATATATTTTGGGCAAAATTTTGAGCGTATTTGACTCAGGCTGGCCTAATTGTCTAATGACTCAAAAGATAAAGCATGCTGGCAACAAACAAGAATTGGCTACATGCATGCATGATACGTGCATGTGCAGATGTGCATACATGATCAATTAAATAGACATGTTAAATATGAAATCAGTGTTACATTTGGATCATACAAAATTAAAGTGTGATTAACAAGTAACTAGTTAGCAATGCTGATTATCACATGCAGAAAAAAAAACATTTATAATTTCATGTTTAAAAATGTTGAAGAGCTCCAGTTTTACAGTTGTGTATTTCCTTGGGACAAAAGCATATGAGATCATGAGCTAGGATCATGTGTTACATACATGTATACCTTTTAAACAATAATATAGCAATGATGCATGTAGTGCAGCAATATACATACTATATATATAATGTACAATTCAACTACAATTTGACTTGTATATAGACATATGTTTGATGTTCCCCAATGTAATTTCCTCGATACACTGGAGACTTTTCCTTGTTTTGCAAAAAATTACCTTTGACATCAAAAGGAAATATCATGAAGTCATGATGCTTATGTAACTTTTGCTGCTCTTGAGCTTGGGATTCTAAATAGTCGACTGACCATCCATACATACGTGCATCAGGCTGCTGAGGAGCTTCACCTTGTGGAGCTGCCACATGTAACTTAGTAGGACTTGTACAGTAACACTTTTGGTTAACAGTGTGATGATTGTAATTAGTTTCTTCATTGAGTAGAGTTACAGCGATTGTTCTGTTGAATGGCCACTTAAGTTGCGAGTCGTATTTACTCTCTACAACATGCACATCAATTGATAAGCTTAGCTTGTCTTTACGAGAACTCTCACAATAATCATAATCTGAGCAACCACCACAATGGCACTTAATTTTTGCTGACAATTGTAGCTTGTGACCATTAGGACGGGTATAGAATGGTGAACAATAATAAACTGCAGAATTATAATGGTTGCGTTTGTCAGCAGGTTTATACACCCTTGACCATGGTGCACGATGCTCTTTAGTAATAGTGAATGGAACTTTAAAAATAACTGGCACAAATGGCTGAATAGCACTGATCTCAACCATTCTAGACAAATGTAAAGGCCAGTTAGTTTCCCGCAGTTTTGACGCTATATCTCTAAGAGTCTTGATACTGCATTCTTCTCCAAGTGAAGGTTTGTATTCATCACTAGATACAGATTTTGATTTCATTTTTAATGATTCCATCTCCGATGACAGATGACTAACTTTTTCTTCAAGAGCTTGAATTGTTTCATTTTGTGCTTCAAGTTTTCTTTCAAGCATTTCTTTATCATGAACTAATGACTGTTTGTCATCAACTAATGACTTAATCTGCCTATTAAAAGTTTGGCACATAATTGTTTGGTGATAAACTGCATTGTACTCTAGGTGCCTTTGTAACAGTCGACGCTTTATCAGTTCTTTGCAGCCCATTTCACTAAAAGTACAAGATACTTTTTCATCAGGACATTCAGCAATATGCTCCTTTAGCTGATGACGAGGATAAGTCATCCTTGAACAATGATTGGGACAAAGCAGTGGGTAGTTGACACAGTCACCATTATGCTGAGTGGTAATCTCCACGTAGGTTGATTGAAAACCACAATACTTACATGAATATGGACGATACTTACAAGCCTTCTTACAATGAGTTGCAAGAAATTTCCTTAGGATAGTACATTCACACTTCTGTGATAATGGACATTTTACAGCTACAAACTGACATTCACCCTTGTCATTGTCAAAGTCCAAGTGTTTTTCTACCTTTCCATATTCACCAATCCATTCACACCCCATCTCCTTATACAAACAATAAACTTTTAGTTGATCTAGGTTTCTTTTGAAATGTTTATTTACAATGCCATTAATGGGTGTGGCTTTACACAAGGGACATTTTGTACTTTCTTTCTTTACCGAGGCGATGCAGGATTCACAGAAATGATTACCACAACAGGTAGTTAGAAATGGCTCTTTTAAAACGCCTAAACATATTGGACACCTGAAATCGTGCGATGGAGGTTCCACAAAGGTGAATTGATCTTTGTAAAAGTTGAAGGACGATCTCGAGGACGATTTAATTTGAGCCATTGTGAGATCTACAACACGAACAATACATTACAACAATATTAGTACATGTAAGTAGAACCTGTTAAGCCAGCACGCAACAGAGAAGGGGTGGGGTCCGTCAGCAATGCGCATTATTTAGAATAACGTGTCCCACAAGCGGTGTCCAGAGAGTGGTGTCAATGGCAACGCGAAAACAACTTGGAATACATCAACATGGCCTGCTTGGAGAAACGGTAAGGATAGTTTGTGGAACAATGAATAAGTTGTTTATCGTTTATGTGAGTCGGCATTGCTCGCAAAGTGTGAAACCAGACAGCACACACAAAGTCTACTAGTTGATGCTGATAAAGCAGAGATGCCAACTTACTGAAGAATCTATGAATGATACCCTTCTCCTGGATGCAGCCAGGACTTTCCCCATGCATTGCACTTAATCAAATTCACACCAGCACATCCCCCGTTGTTATCTTAGGAGAGCTGCGCAAATACAAAACAACCCATCTTTATATGGGCTGCATATAGTCATGTGAATTTCAAAGTGTACAACTTTGTAACACTTAGCTAAGACTTGAAACAAAAGTGCAAATGCATTATACAGTAGACTATATCGGTCATAAATGAAGGTTGCAAGTGGGGCGTTACTATTCAGTGGACTGGACTGACATATTTTTGGCTTTTGCACATTCTATAGTTGGATTTATGGAGTCTTACTAGTAAGCTAACACTCTCAGAGCACCTGCAGCCTATTCAATTGCTGAAGATGAGCAGTGGAATATATGAAAACTGTATTTCACTGTTCATTATGCCACTAGCTATACAGCACTTATTCCTTACCCTGTAATGCCACAGGCAGTGCAGGAAATGTGACAGCATTAGTTAATCAGCGATCAACTTGCCAGTAGATAATATCCTTCAAGATATCCTTAGAGCAAACTTGAGGAGCATGTGGCCAGACCTCTAGTTCAATGCAGGAACTTACTAATTAGATATTTTTCAGCACGGGCGCTTATAGTCTTTAATAAGCCCCTGCACTGAAACAGAAGTCTGGCAGCAAGACTAGCTTGCTCCTCAAGCTTGCTCTAAGGATATCTCGAAAGATATTGTCTACTGGCAAGTTGATCGCTGGTTAACTATAAAGTTCCCTGCACTGCCTGCAGCTTTACAGGGTAAGGAATAAGTGCTGTATAGTGGCATAATGAACGGTGAAATACAGTTTTCATATATTCCACTGCTTGCCTTAGCGTTTGAGTGGGCTGCAGGTGCCCTAAGGGTGCTAGCTTACTAGCAAGACTCCATAAATCCAAGCATAGAATGTGCAAAAGCCAAAAATATGTCAGTCCATTAGTTCAGTCCAGTGTTCCAGTAGTCCATTCCACTGAATAGTGACACCCCTGCAAGTGTGTTACCTTTATGTTACACTAAACTACCACAACGCCTGAATGGAAGGCATGGAATCAGATTTGCCGGTGGTAATTCACTTCAGACTTCCCTTTCCAATTATCCCAGAGTCATTCAGTTTCACCTAGTGATTAACTAGTTCATAGTTGGGACACTTTGACACCTCAGTCTCACACCACCGGCCATTCGAATCAACAACAGAAGTATTCTAATTATCTAGTCGCATGAACTTTGACGAGGAAAATTTTGACTAATGGCAAGCATTTCATCAAATTTGTCTAAATTTCCCCCATCTAATTATTACGAGCACACTTGAGATTCCTAATATTGCTCATCAAAACTGTGTGAGGTGCTGCGAGTGGCTGAATGACAGAATTACGCTACACTAGTGGATTGAGGGTCTAGAACAGGCACCGGTTACCTAACTACTAGGTAATAATTATGTGTTACTACATAGTTTGTTAGTTTTTATATGTAAAAAGAGACACAGGTGCATAGCTATGTAGCTATGATGTCAGTGTTATGGAGATACTAAATGAGTTACAATGGGAATCACTTGAATAATATAGGGAACGTACATCCTAAAACAGAACACCTATAATCTACCATATATTCCAGAGTTTCTTTCCTATCAGCAG